>NC_073353.2:6415000-6715000 GCF_027580225.2 Misgurnus anguillicaudatus | reverse complement strand
GAAAAGAGAGAGAGATTTAGTGAAGAGAGGAAGGATGTGTGACTCATTCAACCCACCACAGATAACCCAACCTTGACATGACCATTTCATTCTCATGGGTCAAGTCTTTTCAAGAGCTTTTCTGTGTAAATCCCAAAATGTCAAATGTTCAGGGACATCCACACAAGTCCAAATGTCAATCAACAAATACACATCATGGGCAAACCTGGCAGGTTGGATTTTTCAAATGTAATTTAACGGTGACCCTTTCTTATGAAATACAGAAGATCCCCACAGTGAAATAACGAGTTAGGATTATAGATAGGGGTTAGTAAATGACTTTTAGTTGTTTGATTCCTGTCATGTACACTAGTGAGACTTCTGTTTGCTATCTAATGCTTACTGTTATAAAACCTACCATCCAAAAGTTCTTCAAAATCATCAACGAAGAACTCTCGTAACGGGGGTCTTTTGGGCCTTTTCAGTGTGTTTAGGAGCTGCTGAATCTTAGAGGAAACTCGACTGTTGACTGGAACACCTTCAGATGAAGACATTGACATAGAGAGAGAGAGATAGAGAAGGACAGAGAGAGAGAGAGAGAGAAAGATAGAGAGAGATATGGAGAATGTGAGACACATATGAATGGTAAGGTCACAGTGAATGATGAGTGTAGTCTCAAACAAACAGCCTGTCAATCAATATGAGCCTGTATACTCGTGGGGTTCGGTTAGAGACGGTACTGAGCGTGCTCAGTAAAACACCTGACCCAGAGCATCACTGATACTGAGTCGGACTGCCCAGCAACACGCCTGTACCCAGCGAGTCACCTTATGAGTCATTCATCAGCTTTCTGTCTACAATCATTCAATCACTGTATTCATTCAGATAAACACAACAGATCTGAGAACAGTATCATGTTTCTCTTTAAATATTAATTCCCCTGAGAAATGTGTAAATATATAATTGTCTTACATTCTCAACCGCTGGGAATAATCACCACAGTACTTTTATCATTAAAACTCATCAATGGAGTAAGCTAATGAACAGTAGGTCTAAAGCTCCTTGAAGGATGTCAACAACACAGAGTAAAACACATCCACCCCCAAAACCATTGTCATATCATATACATTAACAGAACACACATACCCCCCAAAAAGCTGATGCTAAACCTGACAGTACAGTACGTTATGAAAGCTGTTAAAAACATATAAAAGAATGATTAAAAAAAACAACACAAGAGGCGCATTAGGTTAAAATATGAGGTTGTGAAGGAAACAGACGCACAGGTGAGACGACAAATTAAAATGTTAAAACTTGTATAAATACCCTCTGTGGTCTCCTCATGATCTCTGTCAGTGTCTGAAGAAGAGAGGATGAAAGCATCACACCGAGTCTCTGACAGACGATGATTCACTAAATCTCACTCTCGAACAAAACAACTGCTGCTGTGTGTAACGTCAGTCTTACTCAGAACCAAGTATTCATTCAACACAACAACTGATACACCACAGAAACAGGTAGGAGAGAGGCTCATGTGTTTCTTTGTGTCATGTATGTGAGATATTTACCTCAGTGTCTTAAAGAGACAGCACACCCTAAATGAACACAACTGAGCGATGTCTCATCTAAACACCCTCATTTTGCTAAAGGCAATGTGATTGTTTTACTCGAGTGACAAATTTATCAGAATGTCCTGCGTAGCGTTCTCCATACACTAAAGTGTCAACCGACGCCAACAAAGGAGCGCAGACTGTGAGGTCGGCTCAGATTGCCCGCAGGTTGGCAGCAGCTGGGTCCAAAGTTGCCCTGGCACACTAAACAGACGGTGGCCAAGCAGCACGTCTCAGCTGTGCCTGAGTGAGATGAGATGGTTTTCTGTACCAGCAGGTGGCAGTAGTTGATATTCTTTATTCAACTTACACAAGCTTTAAATCTCATCCATATACCTCTGTGTGTTTAAACCTGGCACACCTCTGCAAACAGCTTTAGGCAGTCACCCACACCACAGATGAAGAGAAAACTGAACACAAACTTTAGGGTTTTCATGTATTTTGTTAAAGTTCCCGGTTTGAAAACTTTTGAGGTGTAAGCTAGATCATATGTGTGTCTTAAAGCAAAAAAAAAAAACATATTTCAAAATATACAATAAAATGGCCAAAAATATGAAGAGTTTGGTTCCAAACCGCGATAAACGGCATTAAAAAAAAAGAGTTACCACCAAAATCAATATTGTATCAGGTCAGTATTAAAAAGGAAATTTCTTAATTTTATGCAAAATCCAATATCCGCCGTGTAATTTTCTCATCTTTTCTCCCTTTTTCCCAAACCTTGACAAACGCCAGTCCTCCTTCTCTGCAGAATGCAATAAATCCACTCAAAAAAATCACAGCGCACCATTCCACGCATTGTAAACAAACAATGGCGGTGCGTTAAATACACACAGAATCCTAGTTTTCCTCATCTTGTACTTCCTGATCAACAAACAAACAAAAACAAAATAATACTTTGATGGCATTAATAAACCTGTGGTGGTTTTCTGTGACGGGAAAGAAACGTAAGCCATCAACATCTAATAATTTACGCGAGAGGCACTCGGGAGATGGAAAAATGTCGGCTGTTGCTTGTTTTCACACGTCAGTATCAAGCTTTATTCATGCTAACACACTGACCTCAGGGGATCTTATGAAAAACTTTCCATTATTTTACTCAAAGTCAACGAAAATCGAACAGGATCAAAACATTTTACAGCTGATCGCTGTCAAAAAAGTTCAGCGACGACGTCTCAAGGATGACAGCAGCAATGAAAGTGTTATTAATATAACAAGTGATTTGATTAATGCAATTAATGTTAATTTTTTTATAGTCAACTAAATGAATATAACAAGGCAAAGATGAGTGCACATTTATACATTGATTCAATAGATTTATAGCATTTTGAAAATAAACTTGTCATGGATTTATTGCATTTTGTTGAAAAAATCAGTTTTTATAATAAATCTTTGAAAATCCAATTATGGATTTGAATTTTTTATGTTTTTGTAATCTAAGTTTGTAAAAGAAAATAGTGGTTTTCATCTTTCTTGGTATAGACGGTTTAAGCAGTGACAACATAAACAAAGGCTTTCGTGGTCAACACGTAACTTCCGGTAAACTCCGCTAAGAATAAAAAACATTATAAAACGGTTAGTTCCAATCCTTGATTCTGATTGGTCAATAGGTGTGCTTTATTCACGATAAAACACTGCTATGACCGCTTCACCCAACGGTTCTATTTAATATCACTGCGCCCTTAGCAACACATAAACATATAATGAGACAAAGTCTTAGAACAGTTTGTTGTTTTTATTTGAGCTTTCATGTTGTTGTTCGCAGTCAGGGACTATTTTTTCTAGCGGAAGGAATGCTTTTATTGATTTAACTTCATGAAAGTTGCACAAATGTTTTTTTATACTTTAATATTGTGTGGTAACCGTTTTATAAAAGCAATAAGGTACTCGAGGCAAGTGCTGTATGGTGAATAAGTAACGGCTGAAGGGGTTGCAGGCACTCCGCTTCGCGTCGTGCCTAACAACGCCCTTCAGCCGTTACTTATTCACGATACAGCACAGCCTCTCGTACCTTATTGCTTACACAAAGTACTTTAAACATAGTTTATTTATATAACAAGCAAAATAAACAACACGTAGATTACTAGTTAGGAAACCAAAACATTTGTTATTTTTAACGAGGTATTTGTTCAAGAGTTCAGTTTAGCAACTAGCCAGTCCGATGAAACCATCTATAGAAAACAAAGTTTTACCCAAATTACTCAAAATAGATTTAATGTGTTTTGGAACCAAACTCTTCATATATTTGTTGAAATACATTTTGGAATATGTTTACAAAATATATTTTTCACTGATATATTTTTTGGCCATTTTTTGATATATTTTAAAGGGAAATACATTTTTAAGCATTAAAAATATATATTTAGCCCTCCATCTATTTCAACCCAAGGAAATACATTCACGTCGCATTGGAAGAAAAACTTTGTTTATGTTACAAACCTGTTTTAAAAAGGTTAAAATTGAATATATTTTAAATAAAAATATACTTTATAAAATTAACTTGTATTTAGCATATATTTAAAATACATTTTAAAATTAGAAATGTATTTGCTTGCCCTTGAAATACATTTTGTAATATGTGTTGATATATGAAGGTTAAAACTAAAAATATTTCCAAATTTAAAAATATATTCAATTGAGCTAAACATTTTACAAAATGTATTTAGCATCTATTTCAAATATATTTTTGGCCAGAGAAATTTATTTTTGCCGTTTGCAGGTGAATACTGTTGCATGTGCCAATGATATAAAGACACGTGGCTAGGACAAGCAGGAAAAGACACAAAGCAAGCAATTTTTTTTTATTAATTTCTATAAAACATATGTGAACTGTATTTTAATCTCATTAGCTCTGTTTGAAAACTTAGTGAGCTTCCTATCTTCCTAAGTGTTTTAAGTCTTAATATTCCGCAATTGTGTTTTTAAAAGGCATGCATCAACATTATGATAATATATTTTCACTTCTTTCTTATTTAGGCCCAATTTTTCTAAAGTGTGCAGGGAAAATTTACAGAAGTGTCACGCTTTTACCTTAGCAACATGCTAACAACAAAATTTTAAATCAATGTTGATTCAAGTCAGCAGCACAGTTTGTGCTCCACACAGGTTTTGTTTCCCTTTCAGTGTCTTATCAGCTTATGTTTCAGATTGGGAGGTTGCCTTCAAGAACAGCTGCCTACATTAGCGAGTCAGTGCACAAGGTTTTGGAACAGAGCTATTAATACTGTGATCAATGTAAAAAAAAGATCTGAAATAATTTTCACTCTTCCTTATAGAAAAGATACGAGGTATGAGATATGAAGATGCTCTGCTGTCATGGCAACAGCAGGCTAAAGCATTAGAAGACTTACCATCAGCCGTCTCCATGATGCTGGTTTGCATGAATCCAGGTGGGATCCCTCGAACCGATGCTACCTGTGGACGCTCCGCATGCATCGAGCGCTCCGACAGGCCTGTCACATCCGGTGGGGTACTGTGGTTGTCTGTCATGAGGTGCCAAAGGTCAAAGGTGAGTGGAGGTCAAAATATACACAAGTGGATTGTTTATTAGGATTTGGTGTGTTGTGGTTACATTATTTGCACAGTATCAATATTCACAACAGCCTGAATCAACACTGTATCTACACTTAATATCAGAGGCCAGCAACAAGATATTCTGTTGGTCTCTTGCCTTGGCTTGTAGTATGTCCCATAATTAAATATCAAGTGTGTCTGCCCTCCAATCAAATGAAGCCTATTATGCCGCTTTTTACAAAAGTCTGAGGTGTCCCCAGAATGTGTCTGTCTGTCTGTCAGCTCAAACCACCCTACAGATCATTTATTATATCATGTTAAAAAAAATTAGGTTTTGGGTGTGTATCTCTTTATTTGCGTAAATGAGCTGCTGCTCCCAGCCTCGTAAACAAAACCCAGAAGTGTGAATAAAACAAATTAAAGTTATATAAAATAAGCTACTAGAAAGGTTAATGTAACGGCTCATAAATGTATGTAAAATAAAGTCATTTGAATACACTTGAACCAAAAATTGAAAATCTCGTAAAGACCATTGCATTGTAACCCATACTTGGAAAGTGACCTCTCTAATACACTGCTAATGCGTGCAGTGCGAAACCAAACTTACATCCAACAACAAAACACCTCAATTGTTCACAAAACATTGATGTTGCTACAGCTGCTCTGGCGTGGAGACAATAGAAGACAGTGTACAACTCACTCAGGGTGGAGACTATGCTGATACGGCCGAGTGTGGGAGGAGCTTAAGCATGAGACTTTTGAGGTTTAATGGGTTTTTGAAAAAGAGGTGGGTTTTTATCATTATAGGGTGGTTGTGTACACGCATTGCCAACAAACACTGATGTTCAAACAATATGTAAAAGTGAATTTTGCATTAAAGGTCCCCTTTAAAATTAATTAATAACATGAATATCTCTATGGCAGTGTGTCCACCAAAACATTTCAACAGCCGGTTGCACCAGCTGGACGTAAAAAGTTGAGTGTAAGCACTAAATCGGGCTTACCTATGTTTGGCTTTGTGAAAAAAATGTTACGCCTGTTGCACCATCTAATACTACGACCAGGCGCAGATACGTTCAGGGTAGACGATGCGCATCTCCGCGTATTCGTGTCGCTATGGTTGCAAACTCACATTTACTGCCGCCAGCTAATAGATGACAACTGACAGCTTTCCCTCCTCTCACACATTTACAAGTGCGCTGTCCCTCAAGATGCGTGCGTCACGTGCAGACCCATCAAACCTGCAAATTAACGAAATGAAAGCCTTTCCCGTTTATTACCTTACAAAAGGCATTACGTGAACCGGAGTGCCTAAAACCCCCTTAGCTGTTATAAAATGCACTGTAACCCCACTGCTTCACGGGGTTTATTGCTTTTATTAAACGGTTACTTCATATGCATAGCAGGGTTTCACAAAATGAAACACAAATAAGCTGTAATTATATTAGTACAAATATTACCCTTCCGCCAAACAAAGTAGTTCCTCAGAATCAAGTGTAGCTGCAACACAGATGCAGCAAAGACACAATGAAAATATGATTTAAGACTGTGGTGTTTATTTATAAACCGACATTCATCTAATTTATACATTTATATATTTTAAAATTTATATTGTGTAACTGTTGAAGTGATGATCAAATATGCTTGGAAGCATGCTTAACTCTTTCCCCATCAGCGTTTTTTTTAAAGTTGCCACCCAGTTGTAGTTTAATGCCTTGCAGAAAAATATCTTCTTTAAAGAAACATAAAATATCAAATGAAAGAACAGACCATCCGCTTTTAAACAACAACAACAACAACAAAAAACTTTTATCCTACCTTCGTTTGTTCTCTTATCACCTTTCAGATTTTTTTGCTAAAAGCGGAGACAATTCCATTTTTGTGAATAACTTTTGTAAGAGATCATATTCAGAGCCATCAAAACGTACACACTGTTTTTAGTGTTGAGTGAATGCGTCAGTGTTTAAGTTGGGCAAGATTGCCACCCAGTGTAGAGCGGAAATATGAATTTGAGGTATAAACTCCTCAGGGAGCGTTTTCTTTTTATTGATTAGATGACTCAACAATATTTATTGACATGTATCTGGATATCACCATAATTGTGCAATTTGTACACAAATTAAAATATGATTTTTAATTTGTCTCAACGACAAAGTTGAGAAATGTTTTGCTTTATGCAAATTATGAGCGACTTTCGGGAGCGAATACCGATGAAAACGAAGCAGGGGAGTTCATGTCATTCTTCTCTCAACAGTTACTGAAGTGGACGGTACCAATTTGTTTATGACAACCAGATTTAGAAACGCCTCTTTTGAATGAAACGAGCGACACACAGTGACAAAGTTGCTTATAATGTGAATTTTTCCTTAAGATTTAGTCTCAGACGTCTGCTATGCCTAGATGATGCATCAGGTGTAAATTCTACGTAGGACGTAAGACTAGTCTTATGACCGGGTTTACGCCCAGCTGGTGCTACCGACCCAAGACGCTCTTTAAAAACGTTGACTGTGGGCAATCAGCAGCATTTCTTCAGCTGAGATGTTTTTTAGCTGATACTTCTGTTTTGTTTATCAGTCAGTCACTGTATAACGCCCGGTTGGTTGGTGTGGTATTTGTCCCGCCCCTCTCTCCTGTGATTGGGCGGCTGAGTGAAAGTGACTTTGACAAACCCGGCATTTTTAAACTTGTAACATTTTTCAACTTGACTTCGATCCATTACAAACAACTAAAAACACACGCTGGCCACAGGCAAAAACACTGGCGGACACACGGCCTAAATGTTGCTCATTCAGAAATCTACCAAACTGCTTCCTGTGTTTAATGTTAGAAAGCAACTCATTGAGGATTGTAATTTTGAGTAAACTATTGCCTTAACAAGACTCTTAGAGAACAAAGCCCAGAATAAATCAAACTAAAGAAGTCAAAGCTGGATTTATCTGTAGATAGATATTACCTCCAACACTGTAAATAAAAAAAATAATAAAGCAGGTATGCAGCATGCAACCCAGATCTTATCATTACTAGACACAGAGCAGTAAAGTACACCGATTTCATGCACAAATAAACCACTGTAGAGATGAATGTCATTGAAGGCATCTTTACACTGAGCCCAGACATAAACAATACAGACACACTTACGGGTCCACTTTACTGGATAATAAGAGCTAAAGAAACAGCACTGAATGCTCTGAGATCAGTGAACAACACCTACTGAAAACACCAGCTTAGACAAACACATCATTCACACTGAGCTAGAACCAACCAATGAACGACCAATAAATCCACCAGCAAATGAAGCAAATCACAGTCTACAAAAACTTATTTTGTTTAAAGGTCCCGTTCTTTCTGTGTTTTTGAAGCTTTGATTGTGTTTACAGTGCGCAATATAACATGTGTTCATGTTTCACGTCTAAAAAAACGCTGTATTTTTCACACAATTAAATTATCTGTATACTCTGTTTTCACTGTCCTCAAAACAGGCTGATGTCTTCCTTGTTCTATGAAGTCCCTCCAACAGAAATACGTAACGAGTTTTGATTGTGTAGTATGTTTTGTGTGTTGTGATTTAACAGCAGCTTAGCTTGCTGCTAGCTTAGCTGGCGACTGACGTATTCCTGTGGGCGGAGTTTAAAGCAGGAAGTAGACTGACTGATGTCCAAACGGGCCGTTCGCTGTAGGCTTTGAAAGGCAAATTCTGTTAAAGAAAATATAGACCGTTTCATCGGGCACACGTGCGGTGATGCGATAAGCGTCTGGTCCGGACTTTACTTTCGGTTTCTGTTTGTTTAATGGTCTAGACTAGTTGCTAAAACTGAACTCTTGAACAAATACCACGTCGAAAATAACAAATGTTTTGGCTTCCTATGTAATCTACGTGTTGTTTATTTTGCTTGTTACATAAATAAACTACTTTAAAAGGACTTTGTTGTTATTTATTCTTCGCAGAGTTTACCGGAAGTTACGTGATGACCACGAAAGCCGCGTGTTTATGTTGTTACTGCTGAAACCATCTATATCGCCTGGCAGTGAACTTTGAGCTTTATCATTTTACAGGTATTATTTATGCTATCATAGCAACATTGCACACTATGGGATCAGAAAGAACGTGACCTTTAAAAAATGCTCACTTACGCCCCATTCAATCCGCCAGCGACTAGCAGTAGCAGAGCGACGTGATCTCATTCATTTCAATGGAAGCTTGGCGACTTCCGGCACCACGAGCAAAAGTGACCGCTTTGTGCAAGAAAGTTAAGAAAAGTTTAACTTTATGCAAATAATGAGCGATTTTCAGGAGCGACAATACCAATGACAACGAAGCAGTGGAGATCACGTCATCCTTCTCTCATCAGTTACTGAAGTGGACAGTACTCATTTGTTTATGACAGACAGATTTAGATACGCCTCATTGACAGAGACGGACAACACAGTGAGAAAGTTGCTTGCTGGTGGTCTAAACGAGGCGTTAGACAGACAGATAACCCCCTGACTGACGTGTAACATGACCAACATGACCAGCTTATTTTATTATATATTTAAGATCTGTGAAATAAAGTAAATTAAACTACAGCACACATACAGTATGTCTGACAGTGTCAGTTAAAGTTTTTACAGGAAACACAATCTGCCCTAATCAAAAGTAATAAATAATGATTATTTCACAGACATATAAAGCAGAGTGTTACCGTAACTCACATCATTCTGATCACAACAAAAACTATAAGAAATTCAGTAATTTAACCTGCAATCTTGTAATCACAAGTGTAAACTGATTCAGATAAGCTGTTTTAAGATTAGAGCTTGTAAGACGAAGAACGTGCTTTTGTTTTGTGTGCAATACGCACCAGACGGTCAATGACAGTAGGAGGTCTGAGGCTGAGAAGATCTCTTCATCACTTAACATCTAAACATATTTCGACAGTAGCGAGGAGATGCGGATACTAACCTATCTGATTGTGAGCCATGAGGTCGGCCAGTACAGTAGCAGCTGAGGATGAGGTGGCGTTCGTGGTCAGATGAGATCTTCCTCCGGGATGGGAGGAGGTGGAGGAGGCGGACGATGACGTGGACGAGCCCTGGATGACTTTGTTAAACCAATGTTCTACACGAGGTTGCGCCTGGTACGGGGAAGAGGAGGCGATCCGTCCCTGTCGACGCAGCGAACCCTCATCCTCCGACGCTGAGGACGTATCTGGAGGTCAAGAATACGATTCAGTGATGCTCAGGTGACACTTATCAGTAGGACTGAGTGATCTACAATTAGATATACTGATTCAGGCTGTGAACAATAGTCTTCAGGAAAAATTATGTTACATTACATTATGTTAACAGTGATTGTATGACTCTTACACAAAACAAATTTAGCGTGAATACCACCTTTACCAAATGACATCATATGTATTATAACTTGTATTATGAACGCTATTGACTACCAATGTTCTGTTTCTAAATGAAATATATGGTTTTCAAAATTCACATTTTTTGTTTAAATTTGGTATAAATCCATTCAATGACATGACTGCAAAAAGATACTGATGGGTTCTGGATGATGATTAAATAACCTTTAGTCAAGCCTAAAAACCCAATATATAAAATTACAATAAATCTGTTTAGGAATGAATTACTGTAGCACATGTTTTGAATGAACTTTTCTAGGCAGGTCACAGATGAGAGATCACAGGTCCAGAAAAAATCATTTGTGACTCCCACAGATAAACAGTGAAGAAAAACACACAGAGATATATGAATTCCAAATAGTTGCCATGGTAACAACTATATTATATTTGATATACTGTAACTCTTTTGTAGCTTCTCAACATTATGTAACATCCAGATGATAAGGATCTTAAAACCTCTTAAAATCTCTCAAATCAACAGGAAGAAGAATAATGACATTAAACAATGAAAAAATGACATAACTCTTATTATTGTTACCTATCATGCAAAACATAGGGGGCTTTTTAAATCTGGCCACTTTATGCAGTTTCTCTGATCGGATAGCTGCCCGATCATAAAAAGACTAGGTGTAAATGCCCTCCGAAACATTTCCGAGACGTATTTAAATCCGATCGCTCAAACCACTTCAGGAGGTGGTCTGGGAAGCAAGACAAGTGCAAATACATCTGGTTGATAAAGCCACATATGTCAGCGCTTTACTCCTCCCAAACGTAAGCACGTCACTCGCAAGATAGCTGAAAGAGAGCCAAAAAAAAAACAAAGACGACACCCTTATTGCTTTATGGAGCGAGGGCAGTGGATAAAAAAGCTTTCTAAAACCAAAAAATAGTCCATTGACAAACTCGATTATATTAAACAAAGAGATAAAACTTTGATAGAGCGTTTTGTGAAGCAATTTTCCCCGCTATGCTGTAAATCATCGCGGCGCACAAGTCACACTGTTATGTACTGCCCGATCCAGCACACGCCGAGCAAGGGGAGGCGCATCCCCTGCACAACAGTAAGTGCTGCCTTTTGTTGCATAAGCATCATCTTACGTTTTTTAAGGCGGAGTAATGAATAGTTACTTGCATTTTGCGCGGGAGTACATCGGATTGATATCCGTTTTGCCAAGACGTATTTATGTGCCTGAATGGAACAGTTTTAAGAAGTCGATCAGAGAAAACACATGAAGTGACCAGGTGTAAAAAGTGTTCACATATAAACATAGTGTACAGATGACACACATATGGGAAATGGGATTATTCTTTCGCCAAACCCAAAATATCACAGTGATGAGATGATCCCAGAGTTCAGCTGGAAAATCTGTATGATGTCACGCTGATGTGGTCAGAGATCAAGCGTACTGTTATAACACACACACACATGATTACATCATTTACCCATTATAAATATATTATCACGATATTCCACAGAAAACAGCAGATGTCCATTAATTAATCACACATTATATAGCTAAAACATCTGTGCTATATCATCAGAAGTTGGAAGGGATAGTTTACTCGCCCTCATGTCGTTACTAACCAGAGTTTTATTATTCTGTTAAAAATCAAATGACAAATTTTTGATAAATGATTATACCCATATTTTGGGTGAACTATCCATTTAAATTGTCCAAAAAACAAACAAAGATAAATATTTTTTTTTACTTTAGTGCACAAATTGCAATGAACTGACAGTGACAACCTGACCGTTACCAGAATAATCATTCTACTAAAACTCTCTGTCTTTAGGAGCTCAACAGATAAATGATCTATCTCAGATTTCGAACACACAGATCAATAGCTAATAGTTTACTACATCAAAAATAGACAGAAAATCAGACAGTGTTTACAAAGCAGACCAGATCCAGACAAAAAAAAATCAACCCAACTAAATTCAGTCAGTCTGCAGTGTTACTGTAAAGTCATCACAGTACCTGAAAGAGAATCTGCTGAATTTTTGGTGATTTAAAAAACTAAGATGAATCATGTCAAAACCTGTTCCACCTTTGTTGTGAAATGTCTACCTATATATTAAAGTGAATAACAATAGGAATCATTTAGGGGGAAAATTAAAAATCAGTAGGGGAGCGCGGGGCAAAAACTAACGTGGGGTTACCTGTAACACAGACTGTTTACATTGTTGTGTTTTGGTTTACGGTATTTTTTCACGCTGCCAAAAGACAATCTCCCACAATTATTGTAAATGTATAATGTTATTGATGAACGAGTGTTTTTATTGGTGGCATGTAAGTAAATTTTTTCATCATATGTTTTTTCGGTTTCTAAGTTGTGTGTAAGAAACCAAATCCAATGCTATGTCATATTAATCTGTTGTTGACTAAAACATAGCATCGTTTTGAAATATGTCTGCAGCTCTTAGCAACTTTTTTGGTGGGCTTCAAAATATTTTGACCCAGCGGAGTTAATTGTAACGCTGTGTTACAACTAACACCTCAGCACTAACGATATGAAAACCGCTAACGTTAGCGTAATTCTTGCCGTTGTTTTAAATAGGCTACACACGAATGATTGCTGGCTGACAACAAAATAAATGTGCCTGTCTTATCAAAAATCGTGTGTCCAATTTATTTTTGTTCATATCTTTAATATTGATTCAATAAAGTCATGTCAAAGACTGAAATCATAATGAAATGAATGGCTAAAATCAGACTTTGATGCTCATTAATTTGATTTTTGAAACTAGTATGGTTATTACAGACTGGGTCACATTTAAAAAATGTTTTGTTATAACATGTGCTGCTTTTTCTCACATATTTAGACATTTGTATCCATTTTTAATTGAACTATTGTTAGAAAAGGGCTGGATGAATGAATACAGTGTGGATACCTGTCTATTATAGACAAATATATAAACAATATCCACTTCACGTATACAGACAAAATAGTATTGAAATATTTGCCTGTAAACTTAATTTTTAGCAAGTGTTACAACTAACCCCCTGTCTGTTACTATTAACCCCACCTATGGGGTAAGTTGTAACGTTTGCACTTCTGTCAAGTTTAATTGTGTAATTGTAATTGTCCAAGAATGGTAAATATTAGAAACAAACTTCAAATGTTCATTTGTAGCAGAGATGTGTGTGTTGCTTGTGTAAAAATATAACTAATCAAATTTAAATATTTTTTGAATAATTGAGCCAAAACCAAAAAGCGTTAGGTTGTGCCCCGCTCTACCCTACAATCACCTGATTGTGCACACCCTTTTAATAGGGATTGTGGCAGTATTCAGAATCAACCAATCACATTCAGATTTAAGTTAAAATGACTAGTTAACCCTCAATAAAGTGTGACTGGTCTTAAAGTGCCCATCTTATGACTGCTTTTCCACAAGTTAAATAGGTGTATGAGTTCCATAAAGCATGTTTCAAAAGTTGTTTGCTTGAAATAGCTTGTAGAAAAAGATTGTTACACATCTCTAGGAGCCTCTGTTTCAGGGCATTTCGGATTGTGCCGTTTTGAGCTAGTCATTACATATTTATGAGCTGCTGCTCCTTTGATCACGCCCCACTACTAACGTCATGTGCGCGTGCATAGTTATATCGTGAGCAGTACAGACCATACTGTGTTATTATTTTATATATTATTATTATTAACGGTTTATGTTGCCAACAGGCAAATCATGCAGAAAAGTATCACTAATAAGTACACTCCAGGAGAAGAAACTCATGACACAAAATGATTACAGAGTAAATTGTGATGTAGCAGTTTTAACAATACACTCGTTTTCCCTGGACAATGCTAACATATTCCCGTTATAAAACATTTTCAAACGCATTATTTTAGCAAATGACATAAATTTAGACCCGGCGGGGGATGTATACTGCTTGTGGACCGCGTGCTAATTGCTAGAAGCTAGCGGGAGGTCCGGACCGTATCTTGGGAAAGTGATCAGAGACTCGGAGGTAACGTACGTTAGCCTCTTCAGAAAAGCCGGGTCGGTAAGGCCCGGTCTCGGTTAGTTTGGCAAAACACTTAGTTTGGCAAAGCACTATTACTTAGTTCATGTAGAATTGTAAAATAACGCCGTTAAATTTTTTTTTACTTTCGAAACCACGCTGCAAACTATCTAGCCTACAAAAAAATATCTATATAGCCTACTGTCTACAAACAATAATATTAACATTACTATACATTTAAAAGGTATAATTTACGGGATTAGCATCAATGTATGATCTCTGTTTTGAGATACAGATGCTCTAGCATCATAAATGTAGTATTTTGTGACAGAAGATGACAACATGCAAAATATAAACGTGACTTCTTACCTTTTGTGTTGATATACCGATCGCGAATCGAATCAAGTCTGTTTCAGATGTGTGAATAATCCATGAAAGTCCAATCAAATACATCCAATGACCATTTTTGTCCACAAATGCGTATAATCCGTGAAATATAGATACATAGTCTGTTGTTTACATCAGATTTCGCATGAACGTCTTATCGCCTACAATCGGCTATTTGCGTCGTAACACACTGTATATAAGATTACTCTTTAGGTTAAAATAAACACGCGTTAAAACTTTGTTTTTAAAAGTAGGCGGGAGTATAATCCATAATATCCAAATAGCGCTGTTATTTCCGTGAGACATGATATCAGCCTAGAGGGTATCAGCGAAGTGACTGCTCTCTGTGCTCTCTAGTTACCTGGTGGGTGGAGACCTGCGAGTGGGGTGGTGGGCGGGTAAATTCAAACGGAATGTGACGAAACAGCTAGTTACGTCACTTAGGAGCTGAGTTTGAACTCGTGTAATCTGAGACTTAAGGCAGAGGACATTCAGAAACCTGTATTTCACTCAAAACAGCATGGATGGATTTTTTTCCAAGTTTGTATGCGTGTGGGAGCATCAGAGACACAAATGAACACCCCAAAACCCAGAAAAAGTTAGTTTTTCATAATATGGGCACTTTAAAAGATTATCAGTTTGGTAACCTCCATCTGAACAAGCCATGGGCTACAGAGAGCTTACTCAGCAGGTACAGGATCTCATTGTTGAAAAATATCAATCATCAGAGGGTTACAAAACATTTCCAAGACATTTAATATACCATGAAACACTATAAAGACAATAATCAACAAGTGAAGAAAATATGGCACAACAAACCAGGACATACACCTAAAATGCAAGAAAAAAATGACAAAAAATTGCAAGATGTGCCAAACTGATTGACATTTAATGATGTTTTATTAATGATGTTTTATTATAAGTTCGGAAGGAGCAAGTTCAAATAATCAACCTAATCATCTCACCTACGACCAGCTGTCGACAATCAGCAATCATGTGTCCACCTGATCGGCATCAACAGAAACCTATACAGACTGGAAATCAACTCATTCCTCTATAGTTTCAGCATCCCTCCACCTCCCCTTCTCCGCACGATTGCCTAAGTCACCTTACTAACCAGAACAGGGGGGATTGTTCTGGGTTCGGGCCTAAGGCTGAGCCCGGAACCCTCTCCCCGCCAGGAAGCGCTCCGGGCTCAGGCCATTAACGAGCTCGGAGCCCTCTCCTCGGACAGCACGCCAAATACGCATATTAATAACTCTGTTCTGAATTATTTGTAAGTGCAAACTAGTGAACTCATTAGGATTGCATGATGTGATAAAATCTAAAGGTGCTTTAAATAAGTATTAGTCTAGGGGTGTGAACACTTATGCAGCCTGGTTATTGTAAAATTTGTACTTGCCACCCCAAAATGTTTTTTTTATATTGTTATTCACTTTAATAATTAGGTTGGAATTTCACAATAAAGGTGGAACAGGTTCCAACATGATTCCTCTTGGTTTCATTTTTTACATCACAAAACCCTGCAATTTTAACAGGGGTGTGTAGATTTTTATATGCACTTTAAACAGACTCCTTAACATCTAAAAATGACAAAAAAATCACCAACTATAATTAAACAAACTGAGCTGGAGAACCTAACCAGATTGAAAATAAACTGCAGGACTGAAAAATCACAGCCCTCTCAGAAATGACAAAGCTAAAGAGAGTCAATACAGCTCCACAAGTATGCTAAACATCTTCAATATTCAGATGTTATGTAAGATATGTGGGATTGTACTCTGGGAACTGTGTGGTGAGGAGGAGGAAGAGCAGAATGAGTCTATTCTTCATCAAATAATGTCTTCCTACTTCCCTTTTAAGGGACTAAAAGGCACATGCTCAACTGTCGTCTAATAAAGTCCTGAAGACGACATACAGTATGAAGACAAACTGATCAGTGATCAGTGTGTGAAAGAGTTTGTTTGAGGACACAATGTTAAAACCATCAGCTCTTCTCATTAATGATAATAATGTGACATGACATTACAAATATATCTGTGTTGTGGTTTGTACCTGGAGGTGTGCAGGCTTCAACCGAGGACTGAACTAACACAGATCGTCTCTTGGATGGCATCGGCATCTTTCTCTCTTTATACTTCGCCAGGGCCGCTTGAACTGCTTCAGTGTGCAGGTCTAGTCATAAAGAAATAAACATCTTAAAGGTGAGGTTGATTATGAATCCACTTTTTAACTGCAGTTAGTGTCTAATGTTGCTGTTTGAGCATAAACAAAACCTTACAATGCTCAAAGTTTAATGCAACAGGATATCTGCTTTTTAAAAAATCACATAAAAAGCTACAGCGAGCGGCTGTACACCTGAGCCTCTTCCTGGGTTAGTGACATCACTATAGCCAAAATTTACATACACCCTGCCTCCGAAAACACGCAGCATAGTTTTTTTTTCCCGAAACAGCCAATCATAACACACTGGGACAGCTAACCAATCTCAGCATATTGAGTATTTCTGAGAGAGGGGCTTCATAGACCCAGGAACTTACTGTTTTAATGAGGATGGAAACCGTGGTGCAGAATTAAAGTAATATATATGAATTTTTTTTTAAGAAGCATAAAGACATGTTACAGTGCACCCCATAAAAACAATCAAATGTTAGAAAACTCCTGATTACCCCCCCCCCCAACATTTCTGTTACATGCACCAAACAGATGTCAAGCCAAATTGACATTCAAGAGTAAGGGTGTCACGATTTCAAAATCAAAATTAAAAAATTTAAAATTTAAAATCGAAATCGATCGAAATTAATTCACAACCTTGAACTTCGAATTAAAAAATGGGATCGTCGATGCTGCCACGCCCACATGTCATGTCCGGTCGGCTTGCCAAGCGGGGGGAAATAAACCTCTCAGAGGTGCCTTTAAAAACATCGATCCAGCGGAACGCGATTTATATTTTAAACACGAGGGATGTATTGCTACAACTCCTTGAAATGCATATCATAAACAGGATTACTACCTACTGATCTTCAGACAGAGCCCAGCTCTCTGCATGTGCGCGAGAGAGCCCCCAAGATGCAGCGGGTTATATTTTAAGCAAAAGGGATAGTTTGCCTCAGCTCGCATGAAACGCATAAAACTAAACAAATACGTAAGGATTACTACTTTACTTTATGTTTATATTTCGGATAGATGTGAGAGCGCGTGCACGTGAGACAGAGAGAAGCGCAGCTGCTTATGACGCACCGGTTTTATTTCAGATGCTAGGAGTCCAAGACGTGCGCATTAAGTCCATATGCGTGCAAGAAGAATCCTCTCTCTACAAGCCCTCTTGCGTAAAGTGAAGCCCACAAACCCCCATGCGAGGTAAAGTACGCAATGTGCATGTTAATGTGAAACTATAATAATAATAATAATAATAATAAATAATAATGGCCTATCATTTGTTGTCTTAAAAAATGTAAAAATAATCGAGAATCGAATAGATTCGTGACCTTAGAATCGAAAATGTCATCGAATCGAGGATTTGGAGAATCGTGACACCCCTATTCAAGAGACAACTCTTTAAATGTCCTTTAACATCATCTGACAATAAAAATCCACCACAAACATCTTCAGAGTCCAACAGAGAGATGATCCTACCTGATCTAAAGCGTTCATCCCTTGAGTTTGTCACGCGGGATTTATTGTGTTTAGAGCCCGCAGGGTTCGCCTGTGATGTTGTTTGGATTCTGTGCTCTATCTGTAGAGATGAATCCACACCTGCACACAAACAGAAGAGTCAAATACATTATGACATGAGGTGAAACCATGGCCTCCAGACTGATAGATCTGCATATATTTAACTAAAGATTATAGACAGCTCATGTCATCATTTATCCATCCTGCATCCATCATATCCTATACCTGTATACCCATAGTCACAGGTGGCATCCAGATACCATTTGGAAAGGCAGGCAATATCAAACCCATAACCGTGGACGGCATTCAGATTACGCCTGGAAAGCTAGGCAATACTGCACCCTCAAAAGCGGGCGATATTTGGATACCACTTAAAAAGCCAGGCAATACAGCATCATAACTGTGGGTGATATTTGGATACCACCTGAAAAGGAAGGCAATACCGCATCCACAAGCGCAGGCAATATCCAGATACCGCTTGGAAAGCCAGGCAATACCGCACCCACATCATCTGCCCATATTAAAATACCACCTGAAAAAACAGGCCATACTGTATCCATGGATAGTATTCAGATAACGCCCAAAAGCCACGCAATAACGCATCCATAACCGTGGGTGATATTAATACACCGCCGGAAAAGTCAGGCAATACTGCATACATAACCGCAGATGATATAGAAACAGCCACAAATAAGACATCTACACATTTATATATCTATGTGGCAGACAGTTTATCTCACAGTGCATTTAACCTATACATTTTATGAGCATGTGCTTTCCATTGGAATTAAACCCATGATCTTCTGCCGTTGCTAGTAACCAGTTGAGTTATAGTAAAGTAGCTGTGAGTAACACACACCAGTTTAATGGTGCTTTTCCATTGCATATTACCCCACGGTTTAGGTCGGGTCAGCTTACCTCACTTTTGGCCTGGTTAGCTTTTTCATCGAGTTTAGTAACACTTTGCAGTGGGAGGGATTATAGGCGTGTCGTTATATTTGCGCTGCCTACTGCTGTGACATCATACAAACGAGAGTGTTGTTGGAATGCTATACATCCCCATACATTCATTTATTTCTCAGTCGGCCACAAAATTAAAATTGGCCACCACAAATAGATGTTTGCACATCGCTTTATCACTACCTCTGTCTCACATGACAGTTTCTGTACAAACACCCGTGGCGTACTCCACTGAGTCTCATTTAAGTTGCATTAATGCATATATGCGGAAGTGCGCGTCGCGAATGTGCCCCCGCAAATCTGAAAAAAAATTTTTTATTGTGTTTCTGATTCTCAACCCGCTGATGTTTTCATTGCTAAAAGGGAGTTAGGGAATTTACAACAAAGCACAGATGACAACAGGTTTACTCAAGACAGCGCAAGCTAGCACGAAGGTAAAGGTAATCTTTTACATTATAGCGATGATGCTGGTAGTGACGATTCCCTCAGACCAATCAGTTATCTACAGTGTTTTCGTGTCACAATTTGGTATCAGCTCGGGTCGAGGTACTAAAAAAAGTATCTGGTACTACGTACTGCACCCAGTGGAAAAGCCCCAAAAGTGAGCTGACCCGACCCAAACCGTTAGGTACTATGCAATGGAAAAGCGCCATAAAAGAACATACAGTAAATCAAGCCGTCCCTTACGAAAATTAACCATGTTTTTTGTGGTAACCATGGTTTTACCACAGTAACACTGCTTTATTGGTTTTAACTGTAGTAAAACCATGGTTAATTTTCTTAAGGGGTTAAATACATGACCTTAACATAATATAAAATATGCATGGCTCATTGCTAGTTGATAATAATGCAATTCCTTAAAATCTCATAATGAGACCCCCAAGATTCTTTTAGAAATGTCTTGACAATCAGAAACATATATCACAGTTGGCGAGCTGCTATTCTTGTGTTAAACTCTTGTGTTATGTGAAAAGCTCCAGCATCTTCACAGGACTCTTTAGCTTCTCTCTTTGCCCGGCAACCGCATTAAAATTCACCTCTTTACCCGTATGATGTTTGTTAAGAGCTGGAGTTTACGGTGTTGACATGGCCCAGCATTCATTAGAGCTTCATCAATGAGGGTCAAACTGGGCTCAGGTCAGGTCAGGTCACGTACTTCAACGATGGATATAAACACAGATGTTACTAACCAACCGCAAGACTAGTTTAGGATTAGTAGGATGTTCTGAACAACATTTTGCAGGACTCCTGCTTTAGTAAATATTGCTTAACTTAAATGATCTTCAATACAGGACATGAAAATGTAAAAGCTCATAATGAAAGACTATGGGCAGGTATTGCCCAAGTGTTAAAATAAATACAAGATTTAAACATAATGTTTGATTGAGACTTTAACAAAATGACAACATTCATGTTTCTGTCTCGGACCAGAGATTTCTATTGTGAGAGAGTTACAGTAAACTCATTGTTTTATTTGTTGATGTAACGACACAGAGGTTAACTTGTGTTGATCTCTGAACATTCCTTTAAGTTTTACTTTTTTAAATGTCTGATGTGTTATCAAAACAGCGTCTGGTCTCTCTTATATCTGCTCAGGTTCATTTCATTCGGCTGTTGTTCTGGAAAATTCTTCAAATCCCCAATCCTGCTAAACTTAACCAAAGCTTTTTGACTGCAAATGTTACTTGAGGACAAATCTAAAACAACGAAACAAATGAGCTGGTTTATAACAACTACACACACACACACACAAACACACACACACACACACACACACACACACACACGCAGAGGATCAATACAATGTAATCTCAGCAGTATGGATAACAGAAACCATAAATGATACAAGTAGACTCGGTCCAGTTGCTAAGCAAAAAGTCTCTTCATGGTTGGCTGATAACCAACCAATCACAGTCCTGTTTTCAAACGAAACTCATGGTTACTAGTCAGATATGGACAGAATTGATTAACGTCTGTGGTTATAGTGAATGTATACTTGAATGTGCCTTCTGCATATAACCCATCCAGTGAGTACTGAACGCACACGCACGCACGCACGCACGCACACACACACACACACACACACCCCTCTGGAGGTTTTTCAGAAGATCTAAGCAAAAACCACAGAATCTGTTAAACACCACTGTGATTTTTTCGGCAAAGTGCACATAAGAAGAATTGGAAGAACGATCATGCCGCAAGAGTTTTTTACTGGGTTTAAGAGGTTTACTGAATATATTAGGATATTGACAACGTTTCTGATACTTTTTCCTTTGTTCAGAAAGGAGGAGCAACTGGCAGGGTTCCCACACCTTAGTTAACTTCAAATTCAAGGACCTTTCAAGGACATTCCAGGTCCAATACCCTCAAATTCAAGGACTAAATGTGGGAACACATTTCAAGTGAGAGCAAGGTAACTTACGCTGCGTCCGAAAACTCAAGGCAGTGACTCGTTGCCTCGCTGCCTCATGAGGAAATGACTTCGGAGGCATGAAGGCAGCTCAGAGAAAGACTTTCGGACACACTTCAAAGGCAGCATGTTAGAAATGTAAACAGAGAGCGCCTTTGTGATAACTAATCACATATTTGAAAACTACAATAATAAATTCTCGCTAGAAATGCACTTAAAAGGTGTAAAAAGTGAAAATCTACCTTTATTTAGACTAAATTGGTGGTCCAGTCGCGTCCTTGGCCGCCATTTTATTTTTTCGAACTTGACCGGGCTCGACCAATCACATTCTTAAAGGCGGAGTCCACGATGTTTGAAAATTGCGTTGGAAAAGGAGACGGGCCGACTACCAAAACACACTTATAGCCAATCAAATCAAATCAAATGCCGGGTTGCGTATGTGTGGGGCGGGTCTATCAACAGAAGGTCCAGTTTCTATTGGGGAAGGGGCGTGTTTGTTTGAGTGATTTCAAATATTAACATTGGCTTTCAAACATCGTGGACTCCACCTTTAATGTACGTCCACGCATAGCCATCGTGTTACCTTTAAAGATACATTGTTACAGTTCCCTTTCGGGGGAACTCGCGCTGCATCACTGCAGTGACACTTTGGGGACGCCTCCAGGGGTAAGTGTGTCTAAATGTTTATATCAAATTCAACCAATGATGAGGCTTAACAACAAAGACAGGGTGACACGGGAGCCAGGAAGTAAATCACTATGTGAAATATCTCATCGATTGGCCAGCTAATCTGTACGTTGTGATTGGCCTGAATACCTCTGACGTCAGCTAGAAATGTGATGCTCCTTACCATGTTTGAAAGATTCAGTCACAATGCAATTCTAACAGGAGTTAACTTACAAGCTGTGAGTCAGAAGTGGGACTACATCACCAATCCCAGGAAGTAAATTGTTGCCTACAATACATGCTTGTTGTAGTCCAAGAAAAGAGATTTACGTTGGAAACGATACCTCGCATCATTGTTTGCTTTGGGGTTTGTACCTTTTAAATATCATTGATATGTAACACACACTTACAAACCAAAGGAAATGTAAAAACGTGAATCAGACAATAGGTGCCCTTTAATGACTAAAGAATAACCTTTTCATTAGAATTAAAGTGAAATGATTGAACCTAAACATAAGAAAACAAATCATTTACAAGAAAACATGTCAGAGGCATTTGTCAGGGTTTTGTATTTGAGCTCTTGATTAATAAAGCTCTTGAGTCTTGACAAAATAATTTCAAAGACAAACCCCCAGCAGGAAAATCCATCTCTGCTAAAAAGTGAAGTCTTAATTTCCTGTTTTAAAGCCAAACCAAAAATACCGACTGTGGACCCAGACAGTGTTCACTTTCCACCAGACACCACAAGCATTATTAAATAGAAATACAGGTCAGTACTAACATTAATCTGAATCTGTCATACAGTCAGCAGTGAGACGCTGTCAGGAGCATTTCAAGCTGAGAGCTGTCATTCATCTGCTATATCAGTATGTTTATATTGTACAGGAATGGTTTACTGACTTTCAAATCTATAAAAACAAATCTGGACACCAGAATTTCTCCAAAATCTGCTTCTGTGCTCCTCAGAAAGTGATGAAAGATTCAAACAATGTGAGGGAGAGTAAATGTAGATGCTTCCCTTGATGTTTTGCATGTTTGAAATAAATTACATTCATAAACAAATCATTCCCTTTAACAGCAGGCTTATATATCAGCCGCTCACATCTGTCTGTCTTTTAACATTTCTTAAAAGCAAGGCTCTCTTTATCTCTTTATACACTTGTATTTTTTTAAAGAGTTATACTGTACTATGGGTCTGATGAATGCTTGAATCTGATTGGCTGATGAACGTTCTGAGGTAGGCAATTATTTTCTGGGAAACGCACAGCGAACGTAGTTCCAGGCAGCTCTCTTGACCGCAATACAGTTCCATATCACTTCGCATAGTTAACTGTAATAACAGACTAACAAAAACAACATGACAGACGATTTTCCGAGGCAATAACAGCCCTGTTTAGAGACGTACAGAGGTCTCAATCTCTCTCTCTCTCTCTCTCTCACTCTCTCTCTCTTTCTTGTCTCTGTGTCTCTATCATTCTAGCTCTCTTTCTAATAACTTCATTAATAACTGCATTAGAATGCTATCAGCGGCTCAAGCCTCTATTGCCAGCTTTAAAATGAAGTTTTGAAACGAGCAAAAGTGCCGTTGGATGAGAAGCGGAAGAAATAGACCTACTCACAATAGCGATTAAAGTATAAAAAAACCGGACGAAATTTAAATATATCATATGATCGATGTCTTGAGGTGTGGTAACCTTAGTATAAGTGGGCCGTTGAATTATTGAAAAAGAATGCACATTATTTTTCTAATAATTCAACGGTCCATCGTCAATTATTTCTTACATATTACGCTGGATATACAGGCTATTAATAGTCATCATAAACTAAACAACAGAGGCACAGAGCACATGATAAACCTCATTCACACAGCACGTTGTTCCTAGAAAATTTCCATACATTTGTCAGAGAGGCTTCTGTGTGAACATAAACCCGTCTCATAAATGTTCTGGGATCACTCCCATAAAGAGCCGTAAGGGGCGTGCTGTAGTGAGGACGCATGTGTCATCGCAACAAGAAGGTATGGTTGAGCTCTTTGACAAAGGGATTTATACGCAGATCAACATGCACAATGAAAAATGTCTGCAAACTGGACTGAAGCAGAGATTATTTACCAGCATGAAAAAACAAAGCATTATGCGCTTCTTATGATCTTATCGGTAATTATTGCTACAAAACAAAAAGACGTTAATGTCCTCTGTAATCAACAAATAGTTTGGAAAGTAGCGAGTATTCTTGCCTCTCCCGGACATGTTTTAGAAGGTGAATTTTCTCTGTTGCCTTCTGGGAGTCGTTATGCGCTTCCAGTGTGTAAAACGAGCCAATATTACAAATCTTTAATTCCTTCGACAATCAAACTTTTAAATTCTGTGTATGGCTTCTTGGGGGACTTTTTATTTTTAAGTACACATACTGATTGATGGTTGTATGTTGTGAATAATGTGTGTGATGTACACTCACCTAAAGGATTATGAGGAACACCTGTTAAATTTCTCATTAATGCAATTATCTAATCAACCAATCACATGGCAGTTGCTATAATGCATTAAGGGGTGTGGTCCTGGTCAAGACAATCTCCTAAACTCCAAACTGAATGTCAGAATGGGGAAGAAAGGTGAATTAAGCAATTTTGAGCGTGACATGGTTGTTGGTGCCAGACGGGCCAGTCTAAGTTAGTGTTGGGCGATATGCCACATTTTGAGATCGTCTTATCGTCAGCCTGTGAGATCGGCAATACACGATAGTATCGGGGGGCGGGGCAGTAGTTTACTCGTTTTTTATTTGTAAATGTTTTACTCATTATAACAAGTCACTTGATTGGTGGACAAAAAAAGGAAAGGAGCAACACCGTCATGACCGCAACCTTTTTAAAACTGATGCCATTAATGCGAGCGCGTCATTAAAACCCTAATCATGATTACTTAATAACTGTAAAAACATGCATCTGCGCGCACAAACACACACGTGCGCGCACATACAAACAATTCAATGCACAACACGTGTCAAGCAGTGGTGCTCTCAGAGGTGCCTTTTTAAACACCTTGGTCCAGCTGAACCCGATCATATTTTAAACACAATCATATTTTAAACACGAGGGACGTGTTGCTACAACTCATTATACAGGCATGTGATTGGCCAAGGACGAAAAAGAAGGAAGGAACTTAACATCCCTTCACGTGGGCAGAAACAAAATGCACACCATAAAATATGCAGAAAATACATTATGACCATTATTTCAATTATTTAATTCTGACAGAAAATTTAGATTTCAAATTTAAAATGTAAACATTTGACTAACAGAAACCATGTTTAATTAAATGGATTGATAAATGTGGAAAGCTGTAACAAGTAGCATTCCCTTACTATTTTACATCTGCAATAATTTTATTTTGCCATAATCTGACTATCACTCGCAAGGTTATACAATTTTAAATTGGCCTTGGAATAAAGTGGACCTGAAGGCCTACATCTAATTTGAAATGAATTAATTTTACAATATAGTACTGGTTAAATAAATTGCATTATGGTTTTTGAGTCATGGGTTGAATAATTTTCAGATAAGCAAAAAAGTGATGTGGGAAAATAAAATAAGAACAAATCAAGAAATTACAAGCATATAAAATAGAAAAAAACAAAGTTACAAATAAAGTAAGATGATCTAACAGTATTGATTAGGTAAAGAAACGGTATTAAATTAATATATAACACTGTTTTCATTCTATAAATTAAATATAATTGATATTTTTAAAGCTATAAAAGTGATTTTCCTTTTGTCTTGTAGTTTGATTAACATAATGACTCAAACATAAGTATTTCTTATAAGATGAACTGTCCCTTTAACACCGTGAGAATACTTGCAGAGACTGTGATATTACAATATAGTTTTGCGCATATCTCCTGTCAAGCCCAAAGAAATGATGTGTTTGCGTGATTTTTGAAACGCGCGTGGGCTTTGGAGTTTATGCGCGTATGCGCACTGAAAACAGCTCACTTTAGCATCTTTGTCGCTCAAATAGTCTAAAATCGCGTAAATGTTACTGTAAATTGTAACAGTATGTCAGTATGTTCTTATTACAGCATTTCATGCAATATTTTGCAGTTTCACCATATTTACATTTAAGTACTTACAGCCGTAGACTAGTTAGACCAATGTGACTTACAAGCGAGGAGTAAGTTCATAATCCGTTCAAATCCATTCCAACAAAAAATCTTTTAGGTCACTTTGCAATGTCAGTCTGTGTATATATGTTGTTTTAATTGATTGATGCCTTAGTTTTCAACAATGATAGTTTTACAGCGCTTTGTGTTGACTTTACATCCCGAAGGCAGTCGCTCTACGCATCTTTAACAAGCTTGTATGACGAAGAACACAGAAATGCGGATGACATCAAAGTAGCGCGAGAGCCGTTCGAAAGCAGACTTCCTTATGACATCTCAATTCGCTCTCGTGATACGTTGATGTCACCTGCGGCTGCCTGTCGGTTTTTGCAGCGGAGCATGAACTCCAATAAATCTAATGTCTGGTATACATGTTGGATGAAGGGGAAGGGCGCGTCTACAAACAACGCGTGCAAACCCCTCTGCCCCCGAAAATGTTTTCTCATCGAATCTACACGATTCACGTGGGTCACCTTTTTTGGCTTCAAAACGGCGAATTTCGTCGAAAGGTGAGGGATTTTCATGCCTGATGTGTATGACGTAGAACACAGAAAACGTCTGGGATCCATGTTGGATGACGGCGAAGCTCGCGCACAAAGACAGCGCGCGCATACAGACAACGCAGGCATACTGAGACAGCACTTGCAACAACACGGGCATACAACACGCGCGTGATTAACCCCCCCCCCATCTAAAAAAAAACTCATCGGATTTACATGATTTAGACAAGTCATCCCATCAAGGTCCGAAAATACGGAAATCCTTATTTATACGGAAAAATCGCATCCCTGATTATAATGCATATCATAAATAGGATTAGTGATCTGACTTCGGACAGAGCGCAGCTCTCTGCACGTACGCGAGAGTGAGAGAGGCGCCAATATGCAGCGGGTCATATTTTAAACAAAAAGTAAAGTTTGCCTCAGCTCGCATGAAACGCATTAAACGGAACAAAGACATGAGGATTACTACTTTAGTTTATGTTTAGACTTCGGACAGATGCGAGAGCGCGTGCACGTGAGACAGAGAGAAGCGCAGCTGTTCATGACACAATGGATTTGCTAGAAGGAGTCCAAGACGCGCGCATTAAGTGAAGGTACGTGCAAGAAGGAATTCTCTCTTTACAAGCTCTCCGCGTAAAGCGAAGCCCACAAACCCTCATGCGAGGAAAAGCATGCAATGTGGGTGTTAATGTAAAACTATGATGATAATAATAACCATTCGCCAACTATCGTCATGACTATCGCCATGAAAGCCCGCCATTGGCGATATGTCTGAAGATCGTCGATACACGATACTAAAGTCTATCAGCACAACCCTAGTCTAAGTATTTCACAATCTGCTCAGTTACTAGGATTTTCACGCACAACCATTTCTAGGGTTTACAAAGAATGGTGTGAAAAGGGAAAAACATTCAGTATGCGGCAGTCCTGTGGGCGAAAATGCCTTGTTGATGCTAGAGGTCAGAGGAGAATGAGCCGACTGATTCAAGCTGATAGAAGAACAACTTTGACTGAAATAACCACTCGTTACAACCGAGGTATACAGCAAAGCATTTGTGAAGCCACAACACACACAACCTTGAGGTGGGTGGGCTACAACAGCAGAAGACCCCACCGGGTACCACTCATCTCCACTACAAATAGGAAAAAGAGGCTACAATTTTGGACAGTTCACCAAAATTGGACAGTTGAAGACTGGAAAAATGTTGCCTGGTCTGATGAGTCTCGATTTCTGTTGAGACATTCAGATGATAGAGTCAGAATTTGGTGTAAACAGAATGAGAACTTGGATCCATCATGCCTTGTTACCACTGTGCAGGCTGGTGGTGGTGGTGTAATGGTGTGGGGCATGTTTTCTTGGCACACTTCAGGACCCTTAGTGCCAATTGGGCATCGTTTTCATGCCACAGCCTACCTGAGCATTGTTTCTGACCATGTCCATCCCTTTATGACCACCATGTACCCATCCTCTGATGGCTACTTCCAGCAGGATAATGCACCATGTCACAAAGCTTGAATCATTTCAAATTGGTTTCTTAAACATTACAATGAGTTCACTGTACTAAATGGCCCCCACAGTCATCTTTGGGATGTGGTAACGAGAGCGTTGTACCCTGGATGTGAATCCCACAAATCTCTATCAACTGCAAGATGCTATCCTATCAATATGGGGCAACATTTCTAAAGAATGCTTTCAGCACCTTGTTGAATCAATGCCACATAGAATTAAGGAAGTTCTGGAGGCAAAAGGGGGTCGAACACAGTATGGTGTTCCTAGTAATCCTTTAGGTGAGTGTATGTTATGTATTGTATACATGCTGCTCCTAACTAATTGCCTCTTGAGGGATTAATAAAGTTGATTGAATTGAATTGAATAATCATAAACAAAAATGCACGTGTGTGGTTTTTCAAAGAGAAATCACAGATAATAAGCAAACTTCAGATCCTTCAAAACCTATCATGTCCAGGACTTTTAATACGTCACGTGTCTTTATGGGATCTTAACAGTATGTGTGTGAATGCTTGTACAGATAACAGAAAATCATTGGCAGTGTGAATGAACCAAAAATCAAACAATCCCGGACATATTCTGGATGCATTTTTGCGTATTTTCCGTAATCTTTGTGTGAAAAGAGCTATTGAGAGTTAAAATACTCTGAGCTTCAGGTTTAAGGGCCAATATACCTTTTTCCGCATCCGCACAGCTTTCCAAGTATAGTCACCGCGGCTACGCACGGATGGCCGCGATCGACACGTACATAATACAAATGATTTCTTATTCAAATTATTACTCTACCAGGGCATCAGGGGAGGACTGATTCGCAAAATTTACAGTACATTAAAACATTTAGGATAGAAAAAGAAAAATAGCAAATCCATCATTGCAAACAAAGTTTAGAACAAACAACAAGAAAACAAAGAAAAAGAATCAAACATGGTGACAAAAATGCTCCACAGCTTTTTGTTCTTGGAAGAACGTGTGTGCGCAAATGCTGTCTATTGCCTTTGTGCAATTGTTTGTAGTGTAGTGCCCTGTCTCAACCATTCACGCGCATACGCTATCGTACACGGACTGTCCGCGGGGTCTCAAATTTTGGGCAGCACGTGGACGACCACGGACCGTCCTGATGACGAAAATGACACCATGCGGACGGCGCACGAACCTGGACAGCCCAAGTATACCTTCAGCTTTAGAGTTGAACTGATTTTCACACACTTATGAAACCAAATACATCATCAACATATTTCAAATCAATCTGGACTACATTTCAATTTAGATACAGGACTTTTATCCTTTATCATCTCAACATGAATCAAGTGAAGAGATGATGTGTGTTACAGTGTTGGGTTAAAGTACTCTCTTCTAAAACCACTGTAACACGGTCACAGCTTTTTGATAAAGATATGATCAATGTCTAAACATCTAAACATATAATCATGATCAGAATAAACAGCTCTTTCACCAACTAACTAAAAAAGCTCAGATCATCTAAAAATCTGAAATGTCCATTTTATAATTGCTAAAAACATTTAGGAGGGGATGTTTACCTTGTATCTGTGGTATGTAGGGTGCCAACAATTTGCCTCTTTTCTTTTCATAGCCCTTCTGTGTGATGTCACCTACAGAAAGAGAGAAAAAGAGAAAGTGATGAATCATGTATTGTGTGATTGAAAAGCTGATGTCACACTGTTCAGAGTCAGACCACCATCCTGACATACACACAACCATCATTACACAACATTACACACACATCCAACGATTGAAACCCACAACAATGTGTGTTTGTGTAACCCTAACACACAAAAACAAACATCCTACCATACAGCAGTATGAGAAATATCCCATTACAGACATGCTACTGGATTTAATGGGAATTTATTAGTTGTAATGGAAACTATAGGGTCTCTACTGGTATGTGATGAGTTCTCTTGGTGGGACCATTAAATCCTACTGCTAAAAACCCTACAAAAGACATTTGTAATGGTTTTAATGGTAAAAAAATGAATGGTTCCTGTGATGGCATCTCAATGGAACCCTTTGGAATTTCTGTGATGGTTTCTATTGTTTTTTTAGCAGGGATCACATATCCAATATTTAAAATTTTAATACAAATGTTCACATGCTCTCTAGGCAGGTACAAGTTCAGCCACTTGGGTTGTAATTTCACCTTGGCTGGGTTGTTTTAATCCATTGCTAAGTTAAATATAAACATTTTCTGGGTTCATTTACCCCAATGACTGGGCTTGGACCCTTTTTGACACAATGGTGGGTTGAAAATAACCTCGTATGAAGCATACGACTGTCTCTGAAAAAACTTAAGTGGAATCTGTTATCTCACCATGAGAAATAAATACATTAGGCTGTATGTTAGTAAGCAGCAGTGCTGGCCATATACACAAGAACATTTCTGAAACGAAACTTAAAAATCCTGATTGCTTCTCTGAGCAAACCCATATAATGAACAGGATTGAAAGGATTGTACTGTAATAAAGCTCAACATACTGATGGTTTACAGCAATCACTCACCACACAATGACTATGTTTCTATTCCAACCTTCATAAACAGTTATTAAAATATCATCTCAGATATTCAGTATTACAACAGCAGATCTTGCTGACAGTGGTCTGAAGGGTCCAGACACACACACACGCTTCACCAAAGTCTGTCTGTCTGGAGAACTGGCAATTTTGTAAACTGATGGAGATCTTTCCGTTCACCAACCACAGACCTCAGACCAGCATTCAATCACATAACAGAGACTGAAACACAGCTCAGATGATCCATATGTGTGTGAAGTTTAGCAGATCATGAGATGAGATCTCAGCCGATACACACAATCAGATGTTATCATGATCAAATGTGTCACAAACAAAAAACATGAAATCAATTAAACTGACAAATCAATTAGTAAGTGTCTTTGAATAACTCACATCACTCTTTAGTCTCTCGTCACATTCATGTTCAAAGCACATATGGTGCAGAATGAGTTTTAACATTTGAAAGTTTGAATCAGAAAAGCACCGACTGCGAATTTTCTTGTCTGATTCAGATTTTTCTGTAAGTGTGACCTGCCAGTACAGATTTTTGCCAATTCTGATTTTCATACTAAGAACTATAATTGTTGACTTCATGTCTTTTAGTTTGTAAACAGAATTAAAGCACTGTTTTTGTGCATGTGCGTACAGTAGAGATACAAGCTTTAAGACCCTGGGGAATCCCTGGGATGAGTGATGTAGAATGAGACTTGCGAATTAATGAAATATCTTGAAATTAAACAACAGAGAACTAAAACACAACAACAAACGCAGTGTTTATAGATGCAATGTATGTTATTTACAGCAGTTGTCTGATTAAATCCGTCTGAACAGATTAATTAGTACTCCATCCCTTACTTGACATCATCAACTATATTGTTGAGCCAACATGGTTCAAACGACAGATGTGCGACAAAGTTACTACACTCTTAAAACAGATGTGTCAAAAACAACACAATCAGTGTTAGTTAGGTACAACACAGGAAATGCATTGTCCCAAAATACACACATCTCTGTGTTTTTATTGGAACAACACATTTTGTGTTACATTTAACACAACTTCTGTTTTATTTAGGGCTGTCAAAAGATTAATCGTGATTAATCGCATACAAAATAAAAGTTAGTTTTTGCATAATTTATTTGCGTGTGTATTTTGTGTAATTATAATGTATAAACACACAGCAGCAAAGCAGCAAATTTTTATGTATATATTTTTTAATTATATGTAAAATAAAATATATCAAAATCTAAATAAATAAATGGAAAAAAAATATATATATATAAATAGTATATATAAATGTTTTTTAAATACATACAGTACAGTCCAAAAGTTTGGACACACTTGACTAAAATGTTAACTATAATTTTAATCTTTTAATCTGAAGGTATGTGGTTAAATGCATGAAATTATGTTTGTAGAAAAAACTAAACCTGTGCCAAACAGATTAATTTCTGTTATTAGAAAACTAACATTTTATTTTAAAATATTATTTTTTAAATAGATGACTTGCACTTAATATTAAAGAAAAATCTGTCAATAAGAGCCCAGATTAAATGTGAAGTCCTTCAATATTTTTTAAAATTCAGTCTAAAGTAAAACCTCAAGAAGCTTCTTGATAAAATGACAAGAGTATGGTTTTGCAATTTCTAGGCAAAGGGTGACTGCACTGAAGATAATAAAATATATCAAAATTTTGATTTATTTTGGATGCTTTCAGTCACAACATAATTCCCACAGTTGCATTTGTGTTATGCCATAGTTATTATTATTCTGTTATGTGAAAAAATATATAAATAAAGAACGAGTGAGTGTGTCCAAACTTTTGGCCTTTACTGTACATGCATGTTTATGCATTTATATAAACAAAATAATTACACAAAATGCACACACATATACTGTGCAAAAACAAACTTTTATTTTGTATGCGATTAACCGCAATTAATCATTTGACAGGCCTAGTTTTATTTTAACACAAAATGACACATAATGTGTTAAAATGACATAACATGTGTTAATAGTAGGCCTGTGCACAAAAATCGCCTGCGATTCTCATGCATGTTTTATCAGTAGTAAAGCCGATTCCTTGATTAGTATTGAATCGCCATCACCTGCTTTCAGATGGAGCGGCATTTACTACACAGAGCTGTAGTTCACCGAGAAGTAGAGCCCTGCACGGGCCAAAAGCTCCAGCCCTAACCCGGCCCTGGCCCGTAGTCTTCAAGCCCTACCTGACCCCAGCCCGACAATGCATGCAATTTTTTCAGCTCGAACCCGACCTGACCCGAGACCAATATCTTTGATGCGCGCTCTCTCTCTCTCGGATGCGCGCTCTCAAATGTGCGCTGTTTCTGCTACACACGCAAACACACACACACACAATGAGGAAAGACGCTAAAATAAGCCCGAGCCCGACCCCGGTCTGTAAAAAAAAATGGCCCAGGGCTCTACCGAGAAGCTAGGCAAAATTGCAAAGATTATCGGAGTCGATTCCTCGATTATGAACACGATTTTGCCTAGTTTCTCTATGAACTACGGCTCTGTGTAGTAAATGCCAGTCCATCTGAAAGCAGGTGATGTCGATTTACTTCTAATCACAGAACCGGCTTCACTGATGAAACACGCATGAGAATCGCAGGCGATTTTCTGCACAGCCCTAGTTAATAGCATAACACAAAAATTTGTAATATATTTACACATCCTTGAGTGTATGTTTTCAGTTCAGCAGCGAGTTTATGGCATTGTTCGGGAAACGCATCCCTGAACAGAGTCCTGCACACGGCGGGTGACCTGGTGGAATAATATCAATGTGTCATTTGCAGATGCAGGGCAGGAATCAATATACTGAAGGCATGGGTGGTTCGGGTCACAGCCTTTATGTCAAATGGATCACATTTCCGGGTATGGAATTAAATTAATGCAATTGGTGGAGAACAGGTCGGGAGCTGCTTCCACTGTGAGTGTGGCTGTGATGTTATTGCTTGTGCCACTGGCAACAAAAGGATCGAATCGGAATCAGATTGTCACCGCCGGTTACCAGTCCGGCCGATCATGCATAAAATCACCCAATTCTGGTCTCTGGTTAGTCGATCGGTGCAACTCTTTTGAATGTGCGTCAAATCCTTTAAAACTATAAACATTCAGCAACCGTAATAGAGACAATACTGATGACTCTGGATAAATCAATTGGGCTTGTTTAGTTGTTGCTTCGCACAAAGTGAAACCTTACTGGTCCACATATCCACATAGCTGTGCATTAAAAATAAAATATGCATTTTTGATACTACATTGGGAAGCAATAATACAAGAAGTGCTTATACCAAAGTTAAAAGTTTTCACAGTTCTGAAACAATCCCTGATGAGGTATTAAAGATCCAGTTTGGGAAAACTGAGGGTTTTTATCAGAATGCTGATTTCCTTGTTATCCCAGATTACTGACAGATCTTAGGCTGCACAGAAGCTTTTCTTCTTCAACAAAAGACAGATTGATTCAGCGTGAAGGCCACTGTCCTCTGACTGACACCACTAAAGACAAACACACATTCACCTCTCTCATCCAATCAAATCCATCTCAACCTTCAGGAGGGGGATGCTGGGAAATCAACCTACATCTGACAACAGTGAGTAAAACCCTCATTTTTACTTTCACATGTACCAAACACCAAAATAAAGAAAAGGTGGATCCGTCTCCAGACACGTCTCAGATATTTAAGAGGTTTTACTGTCTCCAGGGTGAGACAAACATCATGACAACAATGCAGTACTGTAGAAGAACTCAAGCCACCGACCTGACACATCAATTGTGTTCAAACACAGAGCGTGAAACACAATCAGTCTGTTCTCCTGCATACACAAACCTCTCAAAAGAGCTTCTGTCTCTGTGAAGATTCAATAACTGCATACAACACTTCCTCAACATTTCATATCATTTAAATGAGTTTGAGGTGACAGTGGTTTAGATGGGGATCAGATGCAGACATAAGAACTAAACATCAGCTGAGTATTGAAGAAGAGAATTGATGGGATTGATGATGTGGTAAAGACTGACATTATCATAATTCCTCCCACTTCGGACCCACAACCTGTAAGTTAACTCCTGTTAGCATTGCATTGTGAGCGAATCTTTCAAACATGGTAAGGAGCGTCACATTTCCGGCTGACATCAGAGGTATTCAGGTCAATACCAATGTACAGATTAGCTGGCCACTCAGGCTTTCCAAATCTGTGCGTTTCAGGAAGAGAGGGAAATTTGGAGCTACAAAAATGAATGGTATGTGGAAAATAATATGTTTTTTTAAAGCATAAACCACGCAAACAAATTATATTATACCAAATACATAAAATAACATTGTTTTTGCATTGTTTTATTTAAAAGTTTTATTTAACCAATAGTGTGAGTTTGAAGCGGGATTTTCTGTTTGTATAACAATGGAAGACAGTGACAGGACGGGACATTTACATATAAAACGTCTTCAGACCTTCATTCAGACAAAACTCATTTTCATTCGTTCTTAGAGATTATGAAAAATTAGGGCTGTGCAGTTAATCGTTTTTTTTTTCTTAAAAAAGACTACTGTCCAGATTTAATTTAAGTCTGTTAAGAGTATCTGTGAAACTATATTGATTTCAAACCTATTAAAGACAGAAGCATCTTTTCTCATGACAGTAAACTCTTCTGTGACTCAATGAGCTCAACATCACAGTTAAATATCAAACAACATGACTACTACTGAGATCAATACCAGACATTACTAACTTCATTTCAAACAAGACAAACACCCTTCAATCCCTACTTATTCAGCGAACACTGAACAAACATACAGACTAAAAATCACTAAAAACAAGTTCAGATCTCTATAAACTCAATCGAACAAATGTGTTATTCACACAGCCAGGGTTTAACTTTGTACTCTTTGTACAACAATTGTCTAACAAAAATTTAGTTTTTTTTTTCTAAAAAGCTTAATGAAAACAAAGATGAACTAAATAAAAGTTTCTCTGAGGCTGCAAGTAACTGACAAACAGAAGAGAGGAAACTAACAGTAACATCACAATACTCACATATCCATCAATGAGAGTCTTCATGAGAGCAACATCAGAGAAATAATATCAGTCCAACACATACAGTCTGAATATCTCTACACAAGATTCTCTGTCTGTCTGTCTGTCTGTAGAGCAATAAAAGTGTACAGAAGTGTAGAGCAGCATTGATGATACACACACACATACACACACACACACACACACACACACGTGTCCACAATTCATCCAACCGGCACATCGACTCCTCACCGAGTCTGGTTAACAAGAGTAAGATCCCCACCTCTCTCTCTCTCTCTCTCTCTCTCTCGTTTATGACCCCTCCTCTGTTTCTCAGTCAGACTGATGGATTAAAGCGTAACAAACCCCTCCAACCCCCAACACACCAAACACTCTCTAACAAATAAACCTTTTACAAAGGAACCACAATTCACCAAACATCTCTCTTATGATATCTTTTTCTTTACTGTGCTTCTTTTTTAAATCTAAACATTATTGATCTTACATTATGTTTTTCAGATGTTCTTAAAATCACACACACACACACGCACGCACACACACACACACACACACACTTTTAACTTTGCTGTGTTATGACCCATATCAAATCAAATGATAATGTACTCATTTAAAGACACTGCGCTGTTAACCCAGATATTGTCTTTACTTAAACAATAAAGTGAACATTGCTTATTATTTTGTTCTCAAACTTCATCAGTGTGCGGCCCCCCTTGTGTACAGTGCATCCATACATGGCCCCTCCAAAGAAAATTTATGACAAACATTTCAAAACTTAAAATTTTAATTAAACAAAATATATTAAATGAATCAATGTAGTGTTGTTGGTTAGTACCCTTATTTTTCTGAGGTGCATTTGTGAAGAACTGAGGTCGATTGAACCCATACGCAAACGATATCGAGGAGTGAAGATTGAACATTTATTACAAGAAACAAAAAGCCCACGAGGGGGCAAAACTACATAAAACATGGTATACAAAACACTGACACAACTTGAATAACAAGACTAAAAACTAAACTGAAGAACAGCATGACATACAGCATGACATGACATGAATGAACACAATGAACCAGCACAAGACAAGAGACAAGAGGATATTAAATAGGGAAACTTAACGAGGGCAACACTGTGCGAGGGATGAACTAATAATGAATAATTAACAGAGAGAACAAGGGGGGCGGTGACTAGAGACGAGACACCAGAGGCACATGCCACAATAAACAAGGCATAAGCCTCCACATGAAACAAGAGACTGTCAGAACCCTGCCATCACTCTAAAACATAAATATAAAACAAGATTCTCGTGGCAGAGTCCTGACAGTATTACACAGAATTTATAATAAATGAATGTATTTTATAAAATGACGTTAATCTGCCCCCCCCGGCCCATTTTAGGGTCCCCAGTTTGAGAACCACTATTGTAAGGAATACCCATAATCCTTTCTGCCTGAATATTTTGATTATTTATGCTTTTTCACAGAATTAGAAATGATAAGAACCACGACAACTTAAATATTTGTTGATAAAATGCCATAGAGGTTTAAGCTATTATTTTATTAATGTTGTTTTGTTGTTAATTATAATTTTCTGAAGTCACCGTTCATGTGATAATTTTTTAACATGAACTGTGTTCAGCACATTTTATTGTATTTCTCTCAACAGTACTGACAGTGCATGTCAAAAACGCAGTGTTTATGTGGAGAATCATGTTTATTCAACTATTGACTTATAGTCAGTCATAGGGTTGTATACCACGGTATTGGCATGTATGGTTATCATAGCGGGAACATTTGCTTATCCACAGTTTTGGCCAAAAATTTAAGCAGATCTCACATGCACTGCTGCACATCTGCGTCTTTTCCATGACTCCACTCATATATATTATATATATATATATATACTGCTGAGAAAATGTCAGAGCCAGAGGCTACAAATTTTAATCTCTATTCCCTGCCGAAAAAGTTAAAATCTGCAGTATGGGAATACTTTGGGTATCCAAAATGGCCTCGGAATCTTTATTTTTTTCAAATGATACTCAAACTTCTATAAAGTTTTTTTTCCAGAAAAAAGTTTGATATAATAAACCATATGTCCAACGCAAAAACCCTACATGTTTTCATTTATTTAAGGGTCATTACATCTGATGTTTATATTAATAATGATTGTTTAATAGCATATACCATGAAACCATGATATTGTCTGAGACGATTATCATACCGTGTAAATCTTATACCGTTACAACCCTAATCAGTCATGAATTGTGTGTTATAATGCAATTTATAACAGTAAAAGTAATATAATTATAAATTAATTAAAAATAGAACATATTTGAATTCAGTTAACTAAATGGAGATGTTGGAAAGAGCAGCTGACTATACATTAATATAAATTTAAAGTTAAATGTATTCTTGTTTTAGTTCACATTACTTTTAAACCAGTTTTTTAAGTAAATTCAAGTCTGGGTTTTCAGTGTGGTTTGACTGCAGCCCTGCACGACTGTGGAGATGTTAGACAGAAAGTCTCTGAGCTCATACGAGTTTAAGCTCAAAACACGTTTAACCATCAAACACTTCTTTGTCCAAACTAAAACCTTTATTTACATAAAAACAAACACACATACACACTCAGATGCATAACAAACATGCACGTGACACACAAAGCACACCTGCCACATCTAAACCCCCCACCCACCCCGATCATCCAGCGTTCATCATCCAGCAGAGAGAAAGAGATGAACTGAATACACAAAGTCTCTTAATTTACGTTTATTCATTGAGTAAATATCAGAAGACGCTCAGGGTGGTTTTTCAGAAAGCTGATTATGTGACATACCCGGGGTATGTTTGAATTTTAAAATGTCTTTGTGTATTCCCAGTGTGCGCGCATTAACTTTCAGATACCAGTAGGAGGTGGACTGAACTGAACTAACTCTTATCAGGTGTTTTGGAACCAACATGATCAGGGTAAGCAAATTTTGGTTTAATGAACCAAAGGTTCAGGGTTTGGCTGATGGTAGGTTAACCCCGTCTCTGGAATACACTCCAAGGGATATCTTACAGTCAATGTAATCTCTTAACTAAAGAGAAGCAATGAAAGCTCAATAAGTTAATCTTCTGTTTGAGGTATAATGATGATAAGAAGTCTCATTGTACTTCTAAGACTTGATGTAGATATTTTAGAAAGCTTTTCAGATGTTTCTTTGTGTCTAAACAGGATCTGTAAACAAACAACACCAGACTTCTATCTAATCTTCTTATAGCTGAAGTATAGAGAGGAGTGTTAAACTGAACATAAAACAAACACACACACACACACACACACACACACACACACACACACACACACACACACACACACACACACACACACACACACACACACACACACACACACACACAGAGAGATACTATATATAGAAAATATATTAATGCTTTAAAAATACTTTTTATTCAGCTTCATCATGACATTACAAGCCATTCTGTATCATTCAGATGTCATCTAAATGTATAATGATTTTAATTCATAGGAATGAATTCAGATATATAAATACTGCTAAATCAAATCTTTTATTAAAATACAAAATCTAGGCGAATAAACAAACGGCTGATCTGATATCAGCCCATCCACATTTAAACATCAACAGATGCTACACTAACTTTTTGCACTGGTGCGCCTAACTTTTTTTCTTAGGTGCACCAGCACAAAAGTTGGGTCGGGTGCACCAAAATTTTTGACTGCATTGCATTTAACAGCGCAGTTTTACAAGCACCCATAGTGGTTAAATGTACAGAATATAAATTAACATGTATTTTATAATTTTCATGCTGTGATTATTTTTTCCCTTATAGTCTATTGCTTTTATGTTTTTTCTAAAATCTATTTCCTAAAAATAGTTTTAATACATTGCTTTGTTCCCATCTTTCATTGTATATATATATATAAAAATGTAAAAACATAACTCTCCAGTCATACAAGACGCATAGCTTATAGTAAAGGAAACAGAGACTGAAAACATTAAAATCTGTATATTTAATGCAGAGTAAGTTTGTTGGCTAATGGTGATTTTCTACAAGACAATGCAGTGATTATGAGGTAGTGTTATTTCTTAGCTTAATTTCTGGTTAATGAGAACAAGAGCACACAATGGACTTATTTAATTGCATTTTGTCTTTTTCGCGCACATAAGTTGAAGTTATGTCTGCAAAACATTAAGTTCATTTTATATCTATGTTTAATTTGATTCATCTGACAGAATCATCTTTATCCATCTATGTTTAAAATTACTCATGTAATCGCCAGACTTCTTTTGCAAAGAAACAAAAAAGAATGGTCTGTAAGACTGTAATATATTTACCACCTATAGTAAATATACATGAAGTCAGCACAAAATACATATCAAAGACCCAGACCACAGAATGAAAAATGAAGATAAAATATTCAGGTGCGTAGAATGCGCACATACACACACAATCTCATCTGTTGTGTTGTGTGACAGTCTGTGCCTGTGGTCTCGCTGGGTTTTCGGGCAGAAAGACCACCAGTCTGCACTCCAGTACCATCTGTCTAATAATCTCACAGACAGGAACTGAGAGACACCACACATACGGCCCTTCTTGAATGAAGAACACTATCAGCAGGTGGCAGCAGAGAGCCATTGAACACAACGTACCACACCTCTTTCTATCTGTCCCCTTCATAAACCCCAATCCATTCACAAATACACCTGAATGAGACCTGAGACCAACATACGACACCCGGCATCACATCTGATTCAGTTCACAGATAACACCCATCCATCACCTATCTTTACATAGATCAGAGAAAGACACTGGACAGCACTGTATGATTATGAGACAGGTGACCATTGTGCACACATGACACTCCACTGCAGTCCCTTATCTCATTTTTCATCCTCACGGGCAAACACAAGAGGAAAATCAGGAAGATCAACTTTACATTTACATATTCGGCATCTGACAGACACATTTATTCAAAGCACGTCTAAGTGTGTTTCCTAGGATTTGAACCGGTGACCTTTGTGCTTCTAACGCAATGTGAAATTAACTGGGCAACAGAAAGAGTTTTGTGTTAACTATATGTGGAGTTAACTGAAAGGATCCAGAGTTGTGTTTTATAATGTTGTGTTCAGAGTATTTCTGAACAGAGACGGAAATCCACCCATTTATCGGCCTACAGCCGCCGAAAAAAATTAAGAGACCACTCCAGTTTTGCCTTTAACCATAATTTCGACATGTATTGTGATCATTTCAGTCCACTGTCTGTTGAATTTCAACAAAAGCAAACATCAGGAGTGACATAAAGTCACCCAACAGGAAACATAAAAGATTAAGAGCATGGTAGGACATATGAAAGATGTGATTCAAAATAAGGTTAGTTACATAAAATGTATAGACGGTTTCTTCGGACACACGTGTGGTGACGCTGCTACGTGTCTGGTCGGAACTTTACCTCCAATTTCTGTTTGTTTAATGTTCTGACTAGTTGCTAAACTGAACTCTTGCACAAATACCTCGTCGAAAATAAATGTTTTGGTTTCCACACTTTAAAAAATACTTTGCTGCGTTAAACATTTTTGTTAAATCAACTCAGATTTACAAGCCATGTCAACAGAGATGAGTTGTCACAACTTATAAAATATAGTTGAGAAAAGTCAACTTAATTTTATAAGTTATAACAACTTATGACAACTCTAGTCAATATAAATAATAGTAAGTTGAAATGACTTGTAAATCCGAGTTGACTCCACAAAAAATTTAAGGCAGCAAAGTATTTTTTACAGTGTAGGTAATCTATGTGTTGTTTATTTGGCTTGTTATATAAATAAACTACTTTAAAAGGACTTTGTTGTTATTTATTCTTAGCGGATTTTACAGGAAGTTACATGTTGACCACGAAAGCCTTTGTTTATGTTGTCACTGCTGAAACCGTCTATATTTCTGAAAATTTTCTAAAATATTATATGAAGCATTTCGTTATTGAGAAATTAATTTGAACTTGTTTTTTCTGCAGTATTCAAGGTTGAAAAACACTGTATATTTTTGTTATTTAGACCGTAAGTAAATAAATACAAATAAAAACATTAGGAACTTGGCAGAAATGTTGTCAGTAGTTGACAGAAAAAAACACAAAATTATCATTTTACTTAAAGGTACTGTAGGATTTTAAGTGTTTTATTAATCAAAATGAATGTCTTTATTCATAAATATGTCCTCATTGGTGTCAAATGACCTCTGCCAGTGATCTGACTTTTCTTTGTAAGCTTAGAATTTCTTTTCTTTACTTACATTGGACGGGTAAGTCTAAGGAGGCACCCATATCGTTCCGCCGTATTGATAAACTATAATATCAGAGAGGGACAAAAAGCACTAGCCTACCAATGCATTTCCACAACGCGTTATCATTCAGAACACGTGAACCAGCCAAAACAGAAAAGGAGATCAGCGATTACATAACGGCTACTGTAGTTGCAACACGCATTTGGAAAAGCGAGGCGCTAGAGAGCACTATTAGTTTGAATGCAAAATACAATTTCACCACTAGATGGGGGTAAATCCTACTTGTTGCCCCTTTAAACAAATACCTATAAATAGTAAATCTTACCAAAAACTAAATATAATCTTGAAATGGTCTCTTAATTATTTCCGCATCTGTATAATCCGCAGTCACTAAAATCACTATCGGACATCGGCAGATTGTTAAAAACAGTCGATGGTCAGGGCAGATTATATCCTTACAATCATGAACACATCATAACAGATTTGTACACTAGAATTTTTATAACATTATATTTTGAAATGAGTATAAAACAAAACTATCGGTATAGGTAGATGTCAATGTCATTCTAAATAGAAACTCTGTATTGGCACAGACATTGTGTGTTGATGCATACCTAGTTATTAATACTCCACAAAGATAGTTAAATTAATAAAATAAATACTAGTAGAAACAATTTATAATTTTACACACAAAAACAATTCTTTATTCATCAGATCATAAGATGTTTTTCTTAGACCTGTGCTATATTGCAACACTCATAAACAGGCAAACTGGCAAATATCTGATGTCTTTGTCATCTCTAGTGGCTTAAAAACTTTACATTAATACAATCTACCACAGATTATACTTGTGTCAGATACACAGATAGAGATCAGGTTTACTGACCATAACCATGTCTCATGACACTGTCAGCTGTTACTTTATAATGATAAGAATACAGAAGTGAAAGAATCTAGAATGCACAAGATCTGTGTGATGTCAGAGGTGTGACATCACTCGCGGTCACTTCACTTCATTGATCATAAAACAACATCTGACTGAGGAGGAAAGGTCAAATGTGTGTGTGCATGAGCTAAGATAAAGATAACCTTGAGACACCTTCAGTATACAGTCAGTCACCATCCATAAATTCTTGGACACTTAACAACCATTAGATAACCCGCCATGATGTCAACAGAAGGAAATGATGCTTTACACAGTAACAGAATAACACAGAAGATACTAACATGTTTTAACACAAGCATGAACATTTGATTTTATACATCATAAGTCAATGATGCTAACAATACAAGATAGGATTTTGAGGATGACCATATCAAGCTAAAGATGAAAGCTCAAACCTTCTTGACAAACTGGGCACTCGAAAATCCACAAAGTCTATAGCACGACTTTCTTGACTGATGCTGACGTTCTGGTGAAGGTTTGTGCTCACTTAAAGCAAGGATTAGTCCATTTTCTTTAAAAAAAATCCAGATAATTTACTCACCACCATGTCATCCAAAATGTTGATGTCTTTCTTTGTTCAGTCGAAAAGAAATTATGTATTTTGAGAAAAACATTCCAGGATTTTTCTCATTTTAATAGACTTTAATGGACACCAACACGTAACAGTTTTAATGCAGTTTAAAATTGCAGCTTCAATGGACTCCAAACGATCCCAAACGAGGCAAAAGGGTCCCACCCAGCGAAACGATTGTCACTTTTGACAAGAAAAATATGCACTTTTAAACCACAACTTCATGATTATCTCCGGTCCTGTGACGTGCCAGCGCGACCTCACGTAATTGCATAATGCTGTGAAAGGTAACGTGTTACATATATGAAACGCACATTTGCGGACCATTGTAAACAATAAACTGACACAAAGACATTAATTATTATCATTCGACATACAACAACATAGGAACGGTCCTCTTTCTCCACACTTGTAAACACTGGGGCGTAGTTTCGCAAACGTCCTCCGTGACCTCTTGAGTGACGTGATGACGTATTGCGTATTGCGAGAAGTTGTGGTTTAAAAGTGCATATTTTTTAATTTTCTTGTCAAAATTATTAACGTTTCGCTAGATAAGACCCCCACGCCCCGCTTGAGATCATCCAGAGTCCTTTGAAACCCCGAAACTGCAATTTTAAACTGCATTACAATGTGTTGGGGTCCATTAAAGTCCACCAAAATGAGAAAAATCCTGGAATGTTTTCCCCAAAATAACACAACCTCTTCTCGACTGAACAAGGACGGACGTTGGCATTTTGGATGACATGATGGTGAGTAAATTGTCTGGATTTTTTTTTTTTTAAAGAAAATTTACTAATCCTTTTAGCTTATCGTGTTATTGCAGAGCTCACGTGCAGCTGTTCAGTTACTCCACTTCCTCCATCTGACCTCACTTTTACAAACTCAATTAATCAAACAAACTAGGCCAAACTAACAACAGCACAAAGGATGGAAGTCAGATCACCTCTGGGATGGTTTTTCTCTTATTTTCCAGGGTTAGTAAACACAAGACTTGGTGAGCTGGGCTGATGAATATTATAATAATTATAGTAATTCTTACTTGAGAAAGCACCAGATATTTGATCCCACATATTTTTAGCAATAATGTACAAGATGCTGTGCTAAATTGTAAAAATAGTCATTGATGTAGGTTGTTGTTAGGCGAGAAACACAAACTATGATGTATGATTTAGTTTAATTCTGAGTTGTTTATCAAATGAGTGAGCCATTTTAGTTGATTTGTGGATTATTTTGACAGATTCACAAGAATCAATGTTCATGAATTTGGCTACAGTGTTCATAACCAAATCCCAACCCTACTGACAATGTTCTGAATAGCCAATGTTCAAACTTGGCTTTTTATCATACTGTACATCTTTTTTAAAGCATCACATGCGTTTTACACAAGTTGAGCAAAGTGCTTTCCAATATGCCAATATTTCCCCTCTGCTGTGTTCCCGTGGGTCCACCTGACCTCCGTGAGTTTCCAGCAGATCTCAGAATGCTTTTGAAGAGCTCTAAGTCAGTCCAAGGAATCCAGCGGGAGACAGTTTCTCTTTGAACCCATCAAATTCATCTAAGCTCTCCCAAGGGGTCGTGTGGAGGGGGTGCAATGAGGATTGAGATGAATCATGTCCAGGAGTGTCTCCACCCCTCACAGGCATTGTTCCAGAGAGGTCTGGCATCTGGAACCCGAAGGATTTTTATGGCATTGATTTAAACACAGACTTCCAGCATCTGCGGCTCTTCCCCCCTCATTCTGGAAAACCGGCCCAACCGAGGGTCTCCATGGTGACTGCCTCCTCCAACGGACACACGGGACGTTTGGTACGAGAGGTCGGGTTTAAAACAGTGAAGGATTGATGGCTCGTATCAAATCAGTGCTAAAACACAGTTCACAAATCAACAGCACATTAACATCCAGGATAGATCTTATTGGCTCTCAAAATCTGACTGAAGTGTAATAAACTAACAACAGACTATAAGACAGTGGAGAGGTGCAAACAAAGAAAGATTGATGGATAGCCAGGACAGCTCTACTAGTTGATCAAACTCCTCTGAGCCCCTCCAGTTGCCAAGCATTTCCCTCTTTATTGTTTGGAATGTTGGCGTCCGCGGCAGGAAGTGGTTTCTTTGTGTTCCACCTCCTTCCTGCTGCCTCACTGCTATGAGCTGTTCAGAGCTTACAGACAGGACAACAGTCAACTGTGTGTGTGTGTGTGTGTGTGTGTGTGTGTGTGTGTGTGTGTGTGTGTGTGTGTGTGTGTGTGGTTACAGGAAGCTGATTGTAAGAAGCCCACCGGGTCTCTGTTCATACATGACAGGTGACAAACACTACTCGTGCTGTAAAAAGAACAGGATAGTTGGGATCGACCTCTCTGATAAAGACACACAGTACTACTTTGAAAACAAGTAGTAGTTTGTGTGAATCTGCTCTAGTCTATAACATTAAACACAATGTGTGAAACATGCTGGCAACATGAATAGGAATTTGCACCGTCTAATTTTGAACTAGAGGCAAAAGAAAGTATAAATGTCGGTTTTGGTCGAAATTAAGGTTTTCTTTATAAATAAGAACATTAATCCATCGTCTAGCGATAGTCATTAAGCATTTAAAATGATGTTTATTGGTACGTTTTCTAAGAGGCGTTCGTACAGATCTTTGTGACGTCACTTCTTGTTGACGTTCGAAGTGTTGTAAACAAAACGGAGCGTAGCTAACTCCTCCCCCTCCCTTCCTAGCTTTCTGAAAGAGTCATCTACATTCTCCACCAATCACCTAAACAGCATTACAAATGTACAGTAACAAGTATCATACATTTCAACATTCAGTGACGCATCATTTCAGTCTACTCCTTACAAAAAGCCATTGTTTGGCTCAAATATATCATTAAACCAAGTGGCAACCTTCCAGTCTCTCTCTTGAATCCTACACAGAAGTAATTTAAACTGCAAATCATTGTCTGACCGCTAGAGACAGACTCCAAAAGGAACAGAAGTCAACCCCACAGACCCCCCATGTTATAATGCCTGGAACTAAAAGCGGTTTTATTTATATCTATATAGCTAATTTTGACAACCTTAACCCTGGAGAACCCAAGGGTCCAATTTGGCCATGTTAATTAATGCTAAGAGAAGGGTTCTGTCATGGGCTTGCCAGATCTTTTGTACTAGACTCAGGTCTGAGTGTATCTGGCAAGACCATGACAGTACTATGTTCTGTGTGGGGGACATGTGGAGTCATATTATATGTGTGGCTTCCACATGTTCCCAGTGTCTTGTCGCTGTCATGGTCTTGAAAGACCTTGGTGTAGATTCAGGTCTTATTTCAGAGGGCAAGATTATGGCAGCATTGTGTTCTGTGTGGGAACACGTGTTTTCATATGTATTTGTGTCACGTGCTCCCAGTGTCTTGTCACTTTCACCCTACTCCCTTATGTACTTGTGTGTTACGTAATTAATTATGTTCACCTGTTTCCCATTGATGTCGTGTATTTATAATGCCCTCTGTTTGTCTGTCGTGTGCGCGTTCATTGTCTTCAGTCAGAGTTTCATGTCATACGTGTTTCTGACTCCTGATTATGTGTTTATTTGGTTCCAGTGTTTTGTTCCTGTTTCGTGTTTATCATCCGTGTTTATTTATCTGTTTTACCCCCACGTGGGTTTTTGTGTTTAATAAATCTCCAGTTTTGTATTTCAGTTGTGTCTGCGTTTGGGTTCTCTCTTTTGTTAAAACCGATCGTGACAGGTTCTTGGGTTCTCCAGGGTTAATGATCTGCGATCACTTAAGTGACAGGTGAACTGCTGCTGCTGTCACTACTGTTTAGCTAGTGGACATGGTTTAACAACCAAGCACCTCAGCTCCAATCATGTTGGACTTCTGAAATGCTTTGTTGTGAAGGCACATCACATAGTGATGTTTATTGTTTTATACCATCTATGCACTAAACTCATTTTGTGCTGTACATCTTAATTGTATAGGAAACAACAGCATTCAGTTTAATCTACTCTTCCGTTGTCACACTTGAGCTCATGAGCTTATGTATTTTTCTGCTGTGAAGCTAAACAGATCAGGACCAAAGGCTCTGAATACTGTGCTGATGTTCTGGGGTTGTGCTGATGATGTCCCAGCTCTCAATCAGGCATTGGCATTAATACAGGTGTAATATTAGAGGTCAGGAGTATCTAAGGGTTCAGCAGGGGCAGATTGTAGGAGGAGACTGTTCTGTAGTATGACAAGATTAATAGGAGGGGAGGGAAGAAAGAGGCAGAGAGTGGGAATGAATCAAGGGGAGGTGCTATAAACAGACAGGAGTAAAAAAACCCTGAAATTAGTTAAACATGCTATGTGTCTTATAAGGTCAGCCTAGATTTCTTGAACAACAAACCTAATTGAGTTTTTCTTTCTAACCATTAGACTTAAACCAGGTAGTGTGCAACTCAACCTTTAAGGCATCATGTAAATGATCTTTGTTATAAATGGCTAACCTCCACAAAATCTTTATTTCAAATAAGCAACAAAAATCCTGATTCTGACCTTCAGACATCGGCTACACATTTATCTACATTTACATATACATTTCTCCAGTCTCCATTTCTCCTCTAACTGCTCACTTCAGCTGCAGGAAAACTCTGCCACAGTCATCATCTAATCAAACACACACACATACTTTAGCTTAGACTCTTTGTGTGTTCTAACAGCTTCCTGTCTGCAAGGATCCGATGTGACTGCTCTCTGTCTGAAGATCGGATCTGACTGCTCTCTGTCTTTGAGGATCTGATGTGACCTCTTTTTGCGTGAGGGTCCGATCTGACTGCCCTCTGTCTAAGGATCCAATCTGACTGCTCTCTGTCTAAGGATCCAATCTGACTGCTCTCTGTCTAAGGATCCAATTTGACTGCTCTCTGTCTGAGTATCCAATCTGACTGCTCTCTGTCTGTGAGGATCCGATCGGACTGCTCTCTGTCTAAGGATCCAATCTGACTGCTCTCTGTCTAAGGATCCAATCGGACTGCTCTCTGTCTAAGGATCCAATCTGACTGCTCTCTGTTTGTGAGGATCCGATCTGACTGCTCTCTGACTAAGGATCCAATCTGACTGCTCTCTGTCTAAGGATCCAATCTGACTGCTCTCTGTCTGAGTATCCAATCTGACTGCTCTCTGTCTGTGAGGATCCCATCTGACTGCTCTCTGTCTAAGGATCCAATTTGACTGCTCTCTGTCTGTGAGGATCCGATCTGACTGCTCTCAGTCTGAGTATCCAATCTGACTGCTCTCTGTCTGTGAGGATCCGATCTGACTGCTCTCTGTCTGAGGATCTAATTGAACTGCTCTCTGTCTAAGGATCCAATTTGACTGCTCTCTGTCTGTGAGGATCTGATCTGACTGCTCTCTGTCTGTGAGGATCCAATCTGACTGCTCTCTGTCTAAGGATCCAATTTGACTGCTCTCTGTCTGTGAGGATCTGATCTGACTGCTCTCTGTCTGTGAGGATCCGATCTGACTGCTCTGTCTAAGGATCCAATTTGACTGCTCTCTGTCCGAGTATCCAATCTCACTGCTCTCTGTCTGTGAGGATCCAATCTGACTGCTCTCTGTCTAAGGATCCAATCTGACTGCTCTCTGTCTAAGGATCCAATCTGACTGTTCTCTGTCTAAAGATCCAATCTGACTGCTCTCTGGGTGAGGATCTGATCTGACTGCTCTCTGTCTGAGGATCCAATCTGACTGCTGTCTGTCTAAGGATCCAATTTGACTGCTCTCTGTCTGTGAGGGTCCGATCTGACTGCTCTCTGTCTGAGTATCCAATCTGACTGCTCTCTGTCTGTGAGGATCCGATCTGACTGCTCTCTGCCTAAGGATCCAATCTGACTGTTCTCTGTCTGTGAGAATCTGATGTGACCACTCTCTGTCTGTGAGGATCTGATCTGACCGCTCTCTGTCTAAGCATCCAATCTGACTGCTCTCTGGGTGAGGATCCGATCTGACTGCTCTCTCTTTGCAAGAATCCTTTCTGACTGCTTTCAGCTAGCCGTGAAATCCATGCAGACTGGATATGCTATATTCCTATATAAAAACTCTAGCTTCCAACCGTACATAATACTGTTGTGCAATGCCCAGATGAGATATCTTAAAAAATAATGTTTTGCATATGTATGAGAAAATCCTTTATCATTTTTAATGTGTGTTTTACATTTTCCTCTGAAGTATTTACTGTATGTGTGTACATACAGTGACATCATCATACAAGTGCATCTCCATGAAGTCATGCCTAAAAAAGTGCAGTTTTCGCCCTGAGCTGTTGAACGCAGCATACATTAGACAAACAAAAACTAATTACAGAGGTGGAGCAAATGTCTCTGGATTTGATATCTAAAAAGTGATTCCCATAAGATAAACCCTTTGTTCGGATCTGGCTCTAACAGATCTGTTTAATCCAGCAAATGAACACAAAGACTGTCGAGTTTAAATAAACAGATCTGATGACAGCTACATTCATACTGACATTAACTGATGATATGACCGTTGCAAACACCCTGCATGTTAACTGAGTACAAATGTGCCATTAACAGTGATCCTCCAGCCTTACTCACTACTGTATTTCCTTATGTAAACTTAAGAGGACATGCACAGTGATCTTAAATTAGACCTGTGTGTTTATTTAAAACACCTTTAAATACAGACATGAAAGATTTCCTTTCTTCTGAAGTCCCTGTGTGTGTGTGTGTGTGTGTGTGTGTGTGTGTGTGTGTGTGTGTGTGTGTGCGTGCGTGCGCGCGTGACTGTGTGTGTGTGTAGCTCCTAAAGACAGGTCGAGCCTGTTATCCACAACACCCTGTAGCCATGTGAACAAGGCTAATTCTCGTCTATTGAATATTGCAGGAAAATCCTCCTCATTTACACTTCAGTTCCTGTTAACACACACACACACACACACACACACACACACACACACACAAACAGACGCACACACACAGACGCACACTCACAAAGTAATGTGGAAACATTGAAAATGGTGGTGAGTAAAATGTAAATAAGCTTTCTTCTAAAATCTATTCAATAATTTTGATGATTAACAATGATCAATTAAGACAAATCTCTTAATGCAAAATTACTTTAGAAAATCTTTAACATATGTTAAAGGTTTGTTGTCATATAAACAGAAATGAAGCAGAATGTCAAAACTGTGTATAAGTTTACATGACACTCCACCAGCCGATAAAATGTCATTGAGATAAAGAGAAATGATAACTCTATTTAGTATTACATACCAGATATCATTACATGAGCTCTCATTAACTAACATTCATTAATGATCTTCTGAAAAACAGACAGCAGACCTCAGATCTGTGTCGTCCTATTTAATAAACTCAGATATCTGCTTTCAAAGATTTCATTATCAGCCAGCGTTAATGTCATTTCAGAAATGAAGTCCTCGGAGTCAGACATCATTCAGAGAAATGCTCTGGATGTTTTTAACCTCATACTGTATGAGTCTCTCTTTGACTGAAGTCACACCAGTTTGTTTATGAATGAGACTGACAGCTGAATTGTGTGACTTATGGGACTTGCTGGAGATTGGGTTATATTTGATGTATAAGTAAACAGAATCAACACGAGACAGTCTGACATAGCTTGAAAGAATAGTAGTGATGCATTGAAAACCGAAACCGAAATTCTGGATGCACTTGGCCGAAACCCAAAAATGACTTACAAAAAAAGTTTTTGTATAAGTGTATCAATATTACACTTTTAATTTCCTTAACTCTTTCGCCGCCAGCGTTTTTTTTTTAAAGTTGCCAGCTAGCGCCAGCGTTTTTCATGATTTTCACAAAAGTTTAATGCCTTCCAGAAAATGTTCTTCTTTAAATATATAAACATACAATATACCAACTACCTTCAGTAGTTCTTTTGTAATCAGCTTTTGAATATGGGTAGGTTTCTGCAAAAACACCACATTTTGAGCAAAAAGCAGAGATAATTCCATTTTTGTGACAGACTTTTCATAGAGATCCCATCAGGGCCGGAGTGGGGCCACTTTTCAGCCCGGGAGTTTCAGCCCCAAGACCGGCCCACTTTTTCCATAGTGTTATTCTAAATTAGCACTTTTTTTTTTATTTCACTTAAGATGAGAAGTTAACAAAAATATTCCTCTACACTCTAAAAAAGGCTGGGTTATTTTTTGACCCACAATGGGTAAATATTGGACAGAACAAATGCTGGGTTAAAAATAACCCAATGTTGGGTTGTTGTTATGCAACCATGAATTATAATAACCCAACAGTTGGGTTAAAACAACCCAGCATTGGGTCAATTTAAACCCAGCAGCATGTTCTGTCCAATATTTACCCATTATGGGTCAAAAATAACCCAGCCCTGTTTAGAGTCTATTCCACAAGGAAAGGTTGATAAATTATTAGCATTGCTAATGCTATGACGCCTATGATTAATCAGATGCAAATAGAAATATAAAACCCAGTCCTAATTAAAAAAGAAAACAGTTTGACAAAAAATATTGAATCCAATATTGGGTAAATATATAGCATAAAAAGTGATTTATAATCTTTTTTAAGGCTGGTCATTTTTGACTGGGAACACAAGAGGTGTTGTAGGGTTCTGAACACAACCTGAGGGTTAAATAACTTTAATTCATATTGTTTACTCATTTCCTCCTCGTTTTCAGCAGGGAACTGGCTTATCTGCTGCTCAGAAGCTGCTTGCATAATATTTGCAAAGTCTATGAATCGCATGTATACACAAAAGGCTAATATTTTAACTAAAAAAATGTTGGCTTGTAAATAGTTTGAAAACGGTATTAGCCGAATAATTACGTTGCTAATGCTAACCATTACTAGGCTTATTTCTCTTTAAGTTACCTGTTGTCACTTTTGTTTGTCCTCTTGAAAATAAATCTGTAAGTTTGGCACATTTGGCAGCATCCCCCTCCAATGGCTTTTTTCTTCAACCTGTTTTTTTTACGCCCTCCTCCTCTCAGACGCGTATCGTTACGGTAGGGCCGGCCCAGCCTACCGGAGAAAAGTTTTGGTAAAGACGTGCTATGGACCGAACCAACTCTATGGGAGGGGAAGGGAAAACTCCTTCACATGGTACAACCCATGCAGAGGCTGCGCGCTGCAGTGTCAATGCGAAACGTGTGAAGTGTCATTTAAGAGAAGATAGACTCCCTAACGTGACAAATGTAAAAAAAAAAACTCGACCGGCCCAAAAGTGAAGCGGCCCACCGGGAATTCTCCCGGTTCTCCCGATTACCCACTCCGGGCCTGGATCCCATTCAGAGCGATCTTTAAAACAGACACGGACATGCAGCCGCTTGCCATAGGGCAATACTTCCGGGTTTAAAAAGTTGCAGAAGTGCGCCACCTAGTGGATAATAAAAAAAGCCGGAAATACTCGCCACCGGCAGGGAAGCGTTTTTTCTTGATTGATGAGAAATCTCGTCAATGGCGGTTAAAGAGTTAATTTAATGAATCTGAGTTGGATTACAATCCAATAAAATAATAAACTTTTTGTAGTAACACACCAAAATTGGAGGAAAATCAAATTTAACAGCTTTTTATCTAAATGACGCAACATTCAAGAAAACTAGTATATGCAAAACAGTAGTAAAGTAATGCAGCCTTGTTAATACTACGTTTAATGAAGATACACAATCATTTTAATGAAAACAAAAGGCAAGACGCAGCATGACAGTGAGCCTCTGCTCTGCTTATGTCAACAGGCTTAAAATGAGCCTTGGTGATGTCATCACCTGACACATAGCAGTCCAACATGAGTTACGGAAAACTGTTCACTTCATCATCAGTTACTAACAGACCTGATCAACATTAACAGCTATATTTGACAGCCTGTTGCTTTCAGAGGCGGACCTCCGTTGATCGCGCATGCGTGTGGCTCAACAAACAGACCAGGCGTTTATAGACCCCTTCACAGTTCACGTCACAAGCGATTCCCACTGCGCATGTCGGGGTCAGAAAAGTCATTACAGCAGATTGACTTGCGTATTATTCGGTATCGTCAAAAATTCCTACTTGCGTCGTGAGCTTTGAAAATCGCAACAGGTCTGCCGTTAAGTTTTTCAGGATTCCTGCAGAATCTCTAAAACAAAAAATACAACATCTGTGGCTGCAAGCAATTAAACATGCAGACTGGGACAATGCAAATAACAAAGAGGCTTGTGTTTGGATTGCTCACTTCATTTCAGGTAAGTCATCATTTTTTATCCCTGTTAGATTAAACTAGAAAGCCTAAATGGTTTGACCCCATGCTGTGCGCGCACCCGATAGTCATTCAATGTTTACAAACCTTGATGGGGTCTATAGTGGTCGCTGTTGCACTATTCTTTGAACCGACAGGGGGCGACTCAAGAAATCGAGTCCAAAACCAACACAAAGTAAAGGATAGAAGTCGTCATTTGCTGAAACAACACTGATGCTTGTAACATTAAAGCTTGACATATGAATATGAAAACATGATTAAAACAACAATCTCTTAAAGGCAGGATAGGCAGGAATTATCTAAAAAACTTTTTTACAAATTTGTTTAAACTGTCTTTATATACCAATACATAATTAAAATGTAAGTAATCTGAAAAAGAGAATATAAAACTCGAGTGTCTGTAGACATCTCACGACTGTTTTAAACACAGCTCATTATTTCCATTCAGGACGAAACAAATGATTGGCTTGCGCGACTATCACTCTCTCTCACGACCATGGCACCACCCCTGTTGCTACGGGATCTGCCCACACATGTGCACACCCGATTGATTTGAACGTGCACGAGGCACTCTAGGAAGAGCAAAAGTACGGCAGAGAAAGTGCATTCAGAACTCACAGTACCTGCATATGCAGTCAGCGAAGGCAAACAGGCAAAAAAAGGAATAAACGAAGAAATCAAACGAGAAATCTTTTCCTCGAGTCGACGATGTGGTAGCGGTATTGTCTCCGGTGTGTAGTCCTCATCAGAGTCAACAATGCTTTCATCACGGAAACTCCTCCATGCAAAACCCCGTATGTTATGAATCTTCCACGAAGTTCACCTTTATCACAGTGTAACTGATGGTAATAAAAAACTTGTATCAATGCAATCTGTTTTTAACTTTGTCTTATAAATATAACTAGCTTGTTTGTTACCGAATCAAACTAAATCGATTTTAAACTTTACCAGTATCGATATGCTAGCTTAATATTGAGTACTAAAAGCCATCCTATTTGTTTATATGGGTGATTCTCACGTAACCATTGAAACACCACGGCACTAATGATTTTAGCTTTAAAATGTGTAATATAGTAACATTAAAAAGCATCAGAATGAACACAATACTGTGTTCTACCTTGCACAATGTGTGATTTCAACATAAGAATTTATAATTGTAAATTTTATCTAATTTTCTGCTGAAATTCTCATTACCGCAATGTGTCCGGCTGTGTTTGAACATGCGTTATGTTGTAATTTAATCAAATTAACACAAAAATATTACGAAAAAAAAATAAATGGATGTTTTTCTAGACTACTTTAGATGACAGAAAAAATATTTACTGAATATTCATGTATAATAATAATGAAGAAAAATTAGGAAAATTATGTGTCCATGCATGATGTTCTCATCCTCCGCAACACTTTTTGAGAACAATTTAAGCACACATACAGAATTTTAATAAAGTTTGATTTTGAGTGACCAAGCACATGGACCAGTTACTTCAAGATGGCTACCAGGTAAGATCATTTTTTTTACAGTTAAAGGGACACTTCACCCATTTGCATTAAGCTTTGTATAGTTAGAACCCCAGTCATGTTTTTGAATGGTCATTCATCATTTCCTCAGTTGCCGTTGAGACAGGAGAAATACAGATTTCAGTGTTGCACTTCCTTCTTTCAATGATGTAAAAATCATCATTTTGCATCATTGAAAGAAGGAAGTCCAATATCTTTGTTGAGGGGGTGAGACTTCAAACAGCCCTTTTCTCTGTCAAATAGGCACCAAATTCTAAATGTATGTTACATTTCGACTACAAGTATTACACACTTTCAATAAAGATTAATGTTTCTATGGGTGAAATGCTCCTTTAATTTGAAATATTGTCTTGTCAGAATGCTTACACGACATTTTGATTATCATTACCGCAACAGATGCTTATTAAATGTTAATTTAATTAATAGAAGCATAATACTTTGATTTTAAATGCATGCGCAGAATCTCCAAATTATGTTCTTTCAGGTTTGTCATGTCATTTTGAAAATATGTCAGTGTTGATGTTTTCTGACTGTTGCGGTAATGAGATTTTTTTAGGACTAATTTTTTAAATGATATTACAAAAAGTGTTAAATGATAAGTAAAAGTTTTTAAATTAATGTTCCCATTTACTCCAGACTTTGTTTTTCAATGTCTGGTGGGGAAAAAAAGTAAATTTAAGCAATTTTTACATTTTCATGCTTGACATTTTTAAAACCAAGTTTTCGTGAGAATCACCCATATTCATAGTGATAAATTTAGGTGTATTACATATACTTATGTATTGGTATATAAAGACAGTTTAAACAAATTTGTAAAAAAGTTTTTTTTTAGATAATTCCTGCCTATCCTGCCTTTTAATGTGTCGCACGGTTACAAAAATGACGTGCACACTTCCAAGCAAAAAAAACGCCCACGCTGTGTGTGTGTGTGTATGTGTCAAACATTATGTTTGTGTGATACTGGGAGTTTTTAGTTTGTACTCGCTGCTGTTCAGTGTTTTTTTAACTGTCCTGCCTTATTGTGTTTCCGCATATTGTGTGTGAATGTGTTTGGAGAAGTGTGTGGAGGAGTTTAGTGGTGGTTAGTAGTGTGAGTAAACATGATGGGAGGGTATGTTATGTTGTGTGTGTCTGTTGTGTCTCCTATGATATCTCTTTATCTATACATGAATCTCCCTCCCTCTCTCCCTCCCTCTCTCTCTCTCTCTCTCTCCCTCTTTTTGAAGCTGAACACAGTATTACAGAGGAACTCTCTACCTGTAATGGCACGCTTACATTATCCAAAACCAACCAAATGTCCCCCTCCTTACTCCCCCACTCACCCAGGCATGCTTTCATCATCAGGATGCAATGTTTTTAAGAAAACATGAAGTAAAGATTTGGTTAATCGGGCCCTGCCCCCTTGCAGAGGTGGGCTCGGTTCATTTGGGCTTAGGATACTTCCTGACCTCTTCACATATCTCTCATGTATGGCCCCCACTGTCGATGTAGCTTTCACGCATTCTGATCCATTTTGCACTTTTTCATCGACTACCTTGTGAATCGACGGTTACCACCTTGTGGATAAACTAATTATTGCAAGAAAATGAAATGTGCAATTACAAAAATCTGCCGGTGTGCGAACTGTATGTGCATACTACTCTGCTCCAGAGTCTGATTTATTGCCCTGAAGATTTCTTGTTTATCCAACTTTAGTCATTTATTCTGAAGAATCTTCTTCCCATGATACTATCATTAATTTATGACTTTATAATACTTGCTATAATTATATTTGTTTTATTTTTGCTAAATATTTACATTTATAACATACTGTCCTTGTAGGTATTTTTAGGCAGATTTGACACAGCAGCATATGGGTCAAGCAGCACAGACACAGAAAGGCACACACACGCATCCCGCGCACACACACACACACACACACACACACACACACACACACACACACACACACACACACACACACACACACACACACACACATAGGCACACGCATGCATGCACACACAGAACACAAACAGACACACACAAACACATGCACGCACACAGACACACACACAAACATGTACACACAAACATGCGCACACACACACGCGCCCACGCGCGCACACGCGCGCACACGCGCCCACGCGCGCACACACACACACACACACACACACACACACACACACACACACAAACACACACACATTGATACAATGTTCCCTCATTTCTTTTCATGCCGTCCATCATTCACAATCGTTGTTTGTCTGCACCTGCACACCCGGCCCAAAGGAAACTCAACTGTGTGGTAAATCTGACCTTAGAACAGAGGTGTCAGTACAATAAGGGCATTACTGCTAGCTTATATTCATTCAGGAACACACACGCACACGTGCAAACACGCACGCACACACAGCTGAAATCAGAGCAGAAATACCCCAAATCTGAAACTCAAGCCTGGGTTTCTCGTATCATCCACAGCCAACAAACATGTTTTGACCATTTATGGTAAGAGTAAAGAAGCAGCAGACATTTATTTAACTTTACATCACTGGATTGTTCTTCTGCTCGGTCATCTGCTTGCCAGCCCTGATGTTCATGTTGAGAGAGGTTTGGATGATATCATCTCAGACACATTCAGATCTCTAACTTTATGAATTCTGACATTTTGGCAAAAATGCTGCATGCCTCATATGGGTTTATGTTACTTCATACGGCTGTCAAAAGTTACCAATGACTTAATGATAAGGTAATATTCTTTAAAAGTCTACATAATGTCTGGACAATGTTTCATCTGATCCTGATATTAAAAAACTGACATCAAAAATAACTGTATATAAATTCATTTCTGAACACACACACACTTTATATCTATATATCTGTAACATCCTGTATGTATTATCATATTTTATATATGGTCCTCTCTGTGGACTGATGAAACTTGAGTGCTCATGCCAGACAATGGTTTCATCTGAAATATATAAAGTAGGTTCAGGAACTCTGGATAAAAAAGATGCTCAGAGGTTTTACACATCTTCATCCTTATCTTCCTTGTGTGCTTGTACAGTGACAACTCTTATACAACATCTCCATGCTGGACCATGATTACAATGTGCCAGATAAAACAGTACAGTACATCTGATGGATGGGACATACACTAACCTAAAGAATTAGAAACACCTGTTCAATTTCTCATTAATAATAATTATCTAATCAACCAATCACATGGCAGTTGCTTTAATGCATTTAGGGGTGTGGTCCTGGTCAGGACAATCTTCTGAACTCCAAACTGAATGTCAGAATGGGAAAGAAAGGTGATTTAAGCAATTTTGAACATGGCATGGTTGGTGGTGCCAGACGGGCCGATCTGAATATTTCACAATCTGCTCAGTTACTGGGATTTTAACACACAACCATTTCTACAGTTTACAAAGAATGGTGTGAATAGGGAAAAACATCCAGTATGCAGCAGTCATGTGGGCGAAAATGCCTTGTTGATGCTAGAGGTCAGAGGAGAATGGACTGAATGATTCAAGCTGATAGAAGAGCAACTTTGACTGAAATAACCACTCGTTACAATCGAGGTATGCAGCAAAGCATTTGTGAAGCCACAACACGCACAACCTTGAGGCGGATGGGCTACAACAGCAGAACACCCCACCGTGTACCACTCATCTCCACTATAAATAGGAAAAACAGGCTACAATTTGCAGGAGCTCACCAAAATTGGACAGTTGAAGACTGGAAAAATGTTGCCTGGTCTGATGAGTCTCGATTTCTGTTGAGACATTCAGATGGTAGAATCAGAATTTGGCGTAAACAGAATGAGAACATGGATCCATCATGCCTTGTTACCTGTGTGCAGGCTGGTGTTGGTGGTGTAATGGTGTGGGGGATGTTTTCTTGGGACACTTTAGGCCCTTTAGTGCCAATTGGGCATCATTTAAATGCCACGGCCTACCTCAGCATTGTTTCTGACCATGTCCATCCCTTTATGACCACCATGTACCCATCTTCTGATGGCTACTTCCACCATGTCACAAACCTCGAATCATTTCAAATTAGTTTCTTGAACATGACAATGACTTCACTGTACTAAAATGGCCCCCACAGTTATGGTGGCCATTCGTGTCAGTTCCGCCAGAAACGTCCCGAACATGTTTTCGGGTTCGTTCTCCGGAAGTCGCATTGGTCGACCGCATACGTCATCAAGGTTTAATATTTCAGAAAAGCAACCGTTACATTTCAAGGTAAGAATGAAACTACAACGATTGTATGTCTTAAAAGAAATAAATTAGGGCTGTGAATCGATTAAAATTTTTAATCTAATTAATTACATACTCTGTGATTAATTAATCTAAATTAATCGCCTACATAATTTTTGCTGTGAAAGTATTAAATATTTATTTTTAAATAAATCAGTGAATAATCAGCATTAGTGACATTGAAGCTCAAAAACTCTTTTATTATTACAGTATTTTCAGTGTTCAAATAATGGCCATAACAATCAACAAAAATAACTTAAAGTAATATGCTAAGCAAATAAAGTGCTTCAGGAAGATTATTTACCAAAAGTTTAACAGTGCAATATCAATTGCAGGGCTTTTTTGTGCAATTGAACATAAACCTTAAATAAAGAACCCGACAGGTGGATGACATCAAAGTACCGCGAGAGCATTTAGGAAGCAGTTTTCTGTTATGATTTCTCGAACTGCTCTCACAGGATTTGGATGTCATCTGCTTCTTGGTTCTTGTGGCGCCACATAAAGTGTACTCACTAGTTTAACAAACCCGTTTTATCAGCCACTGGTTAGATCAACGTAGCAGTCAAAAACGGGACGCGAGTAATCACGTACGAGAGAAATCGTTTACCCACAAAATACAGGACACCTATACTGTGCTATATTTGGTTTTCTGATCCCAATCTTCATCATTCCGCTAAGCCAAGTCAATCTCCATTGGTCTTTTACACCTTTATCGATCTCCAAAACTTCCGAGCCTTCCTGCATTATAAGTATGTCCATGCTAGCTGAAATAAACTTTTACCTCATCTTACGCGCTACAGCCAGAAAACCCGGAGTGGATCCGGTGCGTAGTGATTACAGAAAGCTTACAGTGGAGAGAGGAACGTGATTTTGCTCCACTCCAGGCTTTGATCACATCCCACTTAAAAAGCTGAATACACGTCGTATTTATGAAAAGTTAATTTAATAATTTTGCAATTGACGGAAATCCGTGTAACGACGGAGAACTTTAATCCATGTGCTTTGTGTGGTACTTTAGAGTGGACGAACTCTATGATATGCGAATTCTTTGCTGCAGACGTTGCATACTTTATTTTTATCATCACTTCCATCAGGCCGTTTTTTTATAAGTAAATGTTCCAGTCAATGATCCAGTCACCGCCAGCGCGTTCTCGTCTACCTCCTTTATTTTACAGTCAAATGGTGGCTAGAATGTATCCAGGTTCAATACGGAATAGATTAATCTGCGTTATTTTTTTTAACGCGTTATTTTTTCTCAGATTAATTAATCGAATTAATGCGTTATTTTCACAGCCCTAAAATAAATCTTAATTTTCGAATGTATTTTAACAGAAATGTGACAACCTCGATGACGTATGTGGTCGAGCAACGCGACTTCCGGAGAACGAACCCGAAAACATGTTCGGGACGTGTCCGGTGGAACTGGCACGAATGGCCACCCTGCCCACAGTCACCAGATCTCAACCCAATAGAGCATCTTTGGGATGTGGTGGAATGGGAGCTTCGTGCCCTGGATGTGCATCCCACAAATCTCCATCAACTGCAAGATGATGTCCTATCAATTTGGGCCAACATGTCTAAAGAATGCTTTCAGCACCTTGTTGAATCAATGCCACGTAGAAATAAGGCAGTTCTGAAGGCGAAAGGGGGTCAAACACAGTATTAGTATGGTGTTCCTAATAGTCCTTTAGGTGAGTGTAAGTGTCAGTTTAGTAACTGTAGAGCTGCACATTACTCTCTCTATCTCTGTGTGTGTGTGTGTGTGTGTGTGTCTCAGTAAATGTTTATTGTAAGATGTGTCAGTTATGTATACATCCAGCAGTTCAAGAGGAACAGGCCTTTTCAGTTTATTTTCAGTTAATTCTGTGGTGTGATGTAACTCTTTTTCCCGCAATGTGCTAATCCCATAAAATGGTCAAAAATTGCCAAGAGTGTGAATGCAAACACATCCTGGAATGAATCCGCCATTGCTTCAGATAACATAAACATACTTTAAGATATGTCCGTGAATGATATACACAGACACAAATGCTGGACTGTAGTGAGGTCACCCTGAATCTCTGCAGGTCATTCATATCAGATGACATCACAGAGGAAAGAGTAATGAGCTGGTGAAAGAGAGGAGTGATCAAGTGAGTTATTGTGTAGACGTGAGGTTTGACCCTGAAAGCTGTAAGTCACGGTTTCAGTCTGTGACTCTGATGTGATGTACGCTTTAAACTTTAAAGTAGGACTGCAACAGCTAATCAATAAATATCAATTGGTTGATCTGTGACGTCACGTCACATACTCACACGCCACCGTATGCGTCCACTTCATATAGCACGAGCTAAAAATCAAAATATAAAAAATATAAAAACTTGCTCAATCCTGCTGAGTTTGAGAGAGTAGTTCAAGGGTTTATCCTCTTTCGCTTGGACTACTGCAATTCAATGTATAAAGGTATTAGTCAATCCTACAATACTGTAGATCGTCTGCAAGTAGTCCAAAATGCTGCAGCCAAATTACTCACTGGTACTCACAAATGGGGTGGGAGATTAACCGGTAGATATTATAAAACAGTAGAAATTTGTCAACCAGTAGAGATTTTAGACTATCGTCTCTTTTGAGGTTACGTGTCCATGTCTCGTTCCTGTGTGTGTGGTCATGAAAATGAACGTTTGTGAACATATTTAAGCAATGCTGTTTTAAAACAAGTGATTTTAAGCCATTGAAACACAAACAACAGATCTACGCGAGTGCTGTTTTTGTGTGAGAGGAGTGCACAAGTCGCACAACCACTGCTCAATTATTAAGCTTGCGAGAATTTTTGTCACTTTATTGGCCTTAAATACACACATGCGTCAAAATTCCAGTCTTTGCAAGTATCCTCATAAACACGACCATTTAGATCTTAGGAGAAAGTAAACATCTCATGTTAATCAAACAGCACTGAGAGAAAATCTCTCACTGCTCTTGACTAAATCACTTTTCTACCTTTCTACCTTTTTTATATATATATATATATATCACTGTTTATCTTCAGTGATCTTGAGTTTTGTTAGTTTTTATCTTCTTTTTTAAACTTTTTAAACTTTAAACTTCATTTTTATAACATATTGATAACCTATCGTTATCATGATATAAAATTAATACTGATAGAAGATTTTGGTCATATTGCCCACCCATACACTGTAAAACCTAAAAGTTAACTCAACTCAAACCATTTAAGTAATCCGGTTGCATTAAACCTTTTTAGTTTTAAAACACATACATTTGAGTACTGTGAACTTAAACAAATTGAGTCATATGCAGTTATGCACTTATATTTATGTTCACACTACTTAAATATAAGTGTATAATTGCACATGACTCAAGTTCACAGTACTCAAATTTATGTGTTTTAAAACTTAAATGGTTTAAGGCAACCGGATTACTTAAATGGTTTGAGTTGAGTCAACTGTTAGTTTTTACAGTGTACTCACATATATGAACACATCACTCCTGTTTTACTCTCTCTTAAATGGTTGCCAGTGAAGCTTAGAATTAAGTTTAAAATGTTGCTTTGTGTTTTTAAAGCCATTAATGGGCTAGCACATCTGTACTTATCTGAGCTTTTATGTGTAAATGTATCTACTACATGCTTAAAGCTGACATAACACAAGACGTTTTTGCTAATCTAATGTAAAGCTTACATATAGAGTAGTATTTCATCATTCATATGTCCAAAGAGTCTTTCGTTTTGTCAGATTTATAAAAGAAAGAACAGCCTTTCCAATTTTTGGCGTAAAAGAACGAACACTTGAAGGCGTGCGGTGGGCGGAGCTGAAGAGTTACGAGTACGCGCAGCTTCAGATACTAGTTTTGGATTTACCACCGACATAGATGGTAATCAAACTTTAAAAAAAAAACGTTTTTTTAAATAACCAGCCTTATATTATACATATGATCCAGAATCGGATACTTAGTCAGTAATGGACGAACAGGAGCAGCAACGATTACAGCAGGACGTCTCTATCTGGTAATTAATCCTTGCTTGTTTATCCGCTATTTTAATAAAAAAGCAACATAATCCAGTTTTTAACTGCATTTGCCTATTTTAAAAGGTGTAAATGTTGTAAATGTAGTACAAAGTGCTGTTGTTGGTGTTGTTTACATTACATGCACGTATGCGCGATTGCAAACACGTGAGATTTTGAATTACTTACGCCTGTGGTTGTGACTCCTAAACGGGGTCTTTTAAATTTTTGACCGCTCCAATAGTTGTAAAAATGTGGGAAATCCGGCGTCAAACTGAACCTTGTTTGTAAAGAAGTCCTCTCCGAAATACAGCCAGGGAACAAACAAACTCATTCGCAATTACGTTGCTGTCCGGGAAAAACGAACTGCATCCACTGTTGTTTACGATAGGGAAAGCTAAATAAGGTTTTCTTCTCCTTACATCCAAAAACACACTTCTTTTGTCGAACTATCTTGCTAAAAGTTGTCGCGTGCTGTGCAGTGATACCAGTGACTTCTACTCGACGGAGCAATCACTTGACGTGCAGGGCAGGCGTGCTTTTCTGGGGGTAAAGGCCCATAGAAGGAATATGGGGTCAATCAGTCGTAATGGATACCCCCATTTGAAAAAAACTTTCCGAAACTTGTAGGAAAAAGGAGGCGTGAGTTTGTCTCAGAAACACTCTGGTACAAGCTCAACTGCTTTTTGACACTTTGCTTATGTTTAGCATGATGACTACAACTCTTAAACTGTGTTAATAAGTCAGAATGCATGAAATAGCATTAAACCTCCCCTTTAAGGTTTTCTAGTCAGAATCTGCTAAAGGTTCCCTGATCAGAGTAAAAGCAAAGGGAGACCAAGCTTTTGCCGTAGTCGGTCCCAAACTATGGAATAGCGAACCGTTAAGGGAACTTACTAATGAGTCGTTTATGTCTTCGTTTGTGGGTTTATTTATTTATTTGTATTGGAAATGTACAGCACTATGGTCAACACCCATTATTTTATATTTAAGAGTAGTGTGCGGCTTTTGCACTTTCAAAAGTACACTCAGCTATAATAAGTGAAAAATCGAATTGAGTAAATATTTATGTGTTTATACGATTAGTCGATTAATCTGTGAAAAGAATAATCGGCCAATTATTCTATTATGAAAATAATTGTCATATGCAGTCCTACTTTAAAGCTAATGTAACTATTTGCACCACAACGGGTTTTGGTTCAGAGACCGCTTTTTGGGAACTTAACTAGCTTCTATTTGAATTAGGGTTTAACCAGCACAACACAAACTATTTGTGACGTAACGTAAGCGTATAGTTATTGGCCAAAAACATGGCATACAAAACACTAGCAAAATGGTAAATGGACTGCATTTATATAGCGCTTTTAACAGACCTATGGCCATGCAAAGCGCTTTACAAGTTGCCCCTAATTCACCCATTCACTCACACATTCATACACAGACGGCGGTGTCAGCCATGCAAGGCCCCATCCAGCTCGTCGGGAGCAACTGGGGTTAGGTGTCTTGCTCAAAGACACCTTGACACCTGGTCTGGTGGAGTTGGGGATTAAACCACCAATCTTCCGGTTTGTAGACAACCTACATGAACCACTGCCGCCCCATTATAAGCCCCATTGTTGCATCAAATCCTTAATGTACTAGTAAAATCATTTTCTTAAGGGTGTGATCACACAATATAGCACACATAAATTACTGTTATTTTATCTTGCGTGTTCCTGTGAATATGTTTTTCTCATGTAGATATGTTATTGTGGTACCACTGATTTCAGATTTGGCACCTTTAGACCACAAACACATTAAAACAACACAAACTTTTTTCTAAGTTTGTGGTTTCTGCTTAGAAAACAATAGGGAGCAGACTTTCACCGAATAGCAAGTGTTTAGTGTGTGTTTGTGTGTTGTGTTATCAGTGTGTGTGCAGAAGGATGTGTCAGTCAGCAGAGCCTCTGATCAGAGTCTGTGTTTCTGTCTGCCGTTTCCTCACTGACCCTTACACAAACTCAAAGACATAGAGTCAACCAGTTTGCCATTGTATGTAGTGCCAGCATACGTCATCAAGGTTTAATATTTCGTGTTTAATTTCAGAAAAGCAACTGTTACATTTCAAGGTAAGAATGAAACTACAATGATTGCATTTCTTAAAAGAAATAAATCTTAATTTTCTAATGTATTTTAACTGAAATGTGAGAACCTCGATGACGTATGCGGTCGAGCGATGCGACCTCCAGAGAACGAACCCGAAAACACGTTCGGGACGCGTCCGGCGGAACTGGCACGAATGGCCACCCTATTTGTGTGTGTACATGTTTGTGCGAGTGTGTGTGTGTGCAAGAGATCCTCAGTGAAACTATCAGACTCTTCTAGATTCACTCACTGTATTTATTCGCCTATAAAGAGTTTTATTTCCCAGTCTGTCTCTCTCTCTCAATCTGTGTTTGTTTATTGAGAGAGCTTCTGGTCTACAGACTGTCTGAGTGTAATAACAGACCAAACCCAGCTGCCTCACAAAATATTACAACATTTATTTTGGTTACAAGAATTCAGACAGTCTGATGTGAAGGGAATGTGCAAAGCACGGTGAAAAATACATGAGGGTTTTTTTGTGTTGGTTTGACACAACTTTACTTGTTTTACATGACAATGTTTTATTTTACTATTATTGTAGCTTAGAAATGCTGACATTGACTGGGTTCATTTTGAGACTTTGTGGCTGGATTTACACTTCAGATCTTGATGCCCAATTCTGATTTGTTGACTGTATCAGATTTTTTTGACGACCTGTATACATCATCAATAAAAGTGACTCTGATATCAACATTTACACTAAACACTTGGTGAAACAAATCAAGGTAAGCATACTGACCCGGAGCATAGAGGAAGAAAAATGTTGCGGTATGCAATGGACACAGACAAAATTATTATTCAAGATTATAGAGCTTTATTTCTGTAACAAGACATAAAACTTTAGTCCACTAAGTTGAGCCGTAATCCTTTATTGCACTGCTAATAGGAGTCATGCGATCCATGATTGGAGTTGACGTCATGAAAATGCGAATGCATGTATCTGATTCATTGCCACGTATGAATGAGGAATTATAGGGACATTCCACTTTTTTTTTTAAATATGCCCATTTTCCAGCTCCCTAGAGTTAAATATTTGATTTTTACCATATTGGAATCCATTCAGCTGATCTCTGGGTCTGGCGTTAGCACTTTTAGCATAGCTTAGCCTTAGCACAATCCCTTGAATCTGATTAGACCATTAGCATTTCGCTAAAAATCAAAACAAAAGAGTTTGAATATTTTTCCTATTTAAAACTTGACTCTTCTGTAGTTACATTGTGTATTAAGACCGACAGAAAAATTAAAGGACAAGTTGGGTATTTTACACTTAAAGCCCTGTTTTCAGGTTGTTTATGATGAAATAGAACAGTTTTGACTGAAATTTGGACATATGCGGCTGCCCGAGAATTTTCGGGTGTTTGTGTTTCACCTCCCACCTCTACAATGGGTGTATAGGTGCACAGGAACAATCCTTCCTAAAATGCATTAAACTTTCGTTTACAAAGACATGAAACTCATCGAGTGGTCAGGGGTGTTCACTGATATGCTCACACAAAAGTCGCTGCAAAATACGCATTCCAACAGGTTTTATCTTAGTTTTTGCCAACTCCATTGACTTGTATTAGATGTGCTGTGAGGTACGGTATTACTCCGCGCCGGGAACTTTGTTTCTATTTTTGCAATTGGCAAAGGAGGATTATCGCCACCAACTGGGCTGGAGTGTATATTATTCAATCTCTCAGCGGAAGAATGTACGGGTGTGAGGCGTTTGGAAAAATAGCTCCACAAGTTAACAACGAATGATAAAACAGCTGTTGGAAAACATATTTTGCAGTGATTTTTGTGTGAGCATATCAGTGAACACTAGGGGTGTGACGAGATCTCGTGCGACGAGATCTCGCGAGATTAAATGTGTATCGCGAGATTAAGTGTGTCTCGCGAGATTTATTGTGAAGGTGAAATTCTGTCCGTTTCTCAAATAAAAGACTGCATCCTTCGGAGGTCGCATTTTTAAACTGCATTTACTTCATAAAGACTGTCTTATTAGAGACTACTAACAATTATAAAGTTTACTAATAATTTAGTTAATCGCAAATTGTTGTAATATGCTCATGACTTGCGAATGTAATGCTCAGTTAATGATCTGAAATAAACCTTAATGACGTATGCAGCCTGCATATGCGACCTCCACAGGATGCAGCTTTCTGTTTGACCCTTTTAGGGGCCAGTTACACCAAAAGCGTTTATGGCAGTTGCAGGCGCCTTTTTTAAATGATATTCTATGGGCATGGAGCGTTTGCACGCTGTTTATGCGCGCTGAGCGCCTTGCGGTTTTTGCCGGCGGCCGCAGCACGCGCCTTTGAAGGAACGCCGAGAGCGGAGAAGCGCCCGACGTCATTCGCGTCTTTCCATTGTCCACTCGAATGAGGGGAGATGCGCGCCTTACATTGTGGTGAGGGAAGTTTACAGTTGCTTTGAAGAACCGGACTCCACTCGCTCACTCTCTCCTGCGTGTTTGTGCACCTCTCACCCTCAAACAAGGTCAGAGCAAGCGTCATCTTTTTAAAGTTTCTGCTAATGTGACAGTTAACAGCAAAAGAGCACACGCTTCAATATTTGATTGACAAGACAGCTGACTAGGTGGTTGCCTAGTAATATTAAAAGCCGCGTCAACTCGCACTGCTCTTTTTTAAAAAAGGCAGTGCGTCGCGCCTTGCGTTTCCAGGCGTTTAAAGCGTGGTTGGTGTAATTAGCCTCTTACAGTGCATGCATTATATTCTGTCTTTTACTGCATTTGCTTTTTTGTTTGGGTTTCCAATAATGTTCGTTTGGGAGCTCGTATGAAGTCTGAGACATGTTGTGTTTGTCTGGTGATCAGTGTCAGATGTGAAGTCTCAGCACAGATTAAACCATCACAGAGTTTACATGATTTAATGTCTGCATGTTCATTTCTATTGTAAAGAAATGGACGTATATTAAATATTCAAATGAATTTAAACATTGTTTGGCTAAAAAATAAGCGTTTCTCTCCGTCTAAAGTGAAAGTGAATATAGCGTCTCTCCCCCTGCAGGCATTTGTTATAATATATACATAATGCTTTTTATTTATAGACCACAAATGTAATGTGTTTGTTAAAGTAATGTTGTTTAATGTAACTTGGTTTTAATACTTTATTTGAACCAATTATTATTGCATCTTCGTTATTATGTAATTTTAAAGGCTACTGCTCACTTGGGTCTATTTTTATAACCCAAAAATAACAAATTACTTCATTATCAGTTAGTAAAATAATTGTTAGGGCCAGTCCTTGATTAGTTAAAACATTTAAAAATAACATGATTTCAGTTTCTTATTCATTTATTTTATCATCGAGGGTTTCTTAAAAAGTGTAAAAATATCGTCTCGTCTCGTTCTCGTGAACCCAATCTCGTGTCTCGTCTCGTCTCGTGGATTAAGTGTCTCGTCACACCCCTAGTGAACACCCCTGACCACTCGGTGAGTTTCACGTCTTTGTAGACGAGAGTTTGGTGCATTTTGGGAGGGATTGTTCCGGTGCACCTGTGCAGCCATTGCAGAGGTGGGAGGTGAAACAAACACCCGAAAATTCTCGGGGCAGCCGCATATGTCGAAATTTCAGTCAAAACCGTTCTATTTCATCATAAACAATCTGAAAACAGGGCTTTAAGTGTAAAATACTGAACTTGTCCTTTAAAGTTGCAATTTTCTAGGCAGATATGGCTAGGACTATATTCTCAATCTAGCTTAATAATCAAGGACTTTGCTGCTGTAACATGGCTGCAGCAGTCGTAGTGATATTACGCACTGCCCGAAAATAGTTCCCTGCCGTTGAAAGTTACTAGAGGGCCTATTTTCGGGCACTGCGTAATATCATTGCTGAAAATGGGAGCTGGAAAATTACTATATTTAAAAAAAATGTGGAATGTCCCTTGAAGTCACTTCAAACAGGCAGTGTATATGCAGCCTATGGTACCAAGTTTTGCAATAATTCAAGACAAGTGAACAAAACCAAAATGTCTTACATGGTGAATAATTGTGTTTATGACATTTATTAAAGTTTATCAGGTCTGTGTTTAATATAAAGGAGTCTGATGGTAAATCCTCATCTGTTATGTGGTCTCTCTCTCTCTCTCTCTTTCTCTCTGTGATTGTGTTAGAGAGAGAATTAAACAATGAGGATCTCCATTAGATTTCCTCTCAGCTGTGTTTGCTGTTAAAGCTATTATAGTCAAGTGTGGTTTTCAACACTGGGTGGAGCTGGAATGATAGGAATTGGAAAAAGGCCTTAAGGTTCCTTGTAATTCAAGAGCAACAGTGAGTTTGCTGGTATTTTCTGATAAAGGTGAAGTTCATGGGGCACACATAATGATAATAAATTGTATAAAACACTGTTCCTCAGCAAAAGAGCTCTCAAGAGCATCTGTGAGATCACTAAACAGAGATAAACCCACTGTGTTCAGATTCAAACTCTCTGTGTGATTTATGTCACAGTTAATGTGACAGATTTAATAATCAGTTTGGTGTGTATTGTATTATTGCCATTCACACAACACATTTTTGTCTTGTTGAGTCAACTATACAACAAAACAACTTAGATTGATTGTTTATAAAAAACATGTTATGTTTGTCCACAAACTTTATCTCTCAAATACAGAATATAAAACAGCAATAATCCTGCTCTATTACAATCTAATATCTTTATAAATGAGAAGAAAAGTGACTGAGAGAAACAACATGTCATCAGCACAGACGTGTCATAGTGTCTTCTCACCGATATCAGTTCTGACAAACTATTTTCTGACATGTTAATGTTACACCTTAGGAATCAGATATATGTACATGCATGCATCAGGATTTCTGTTCAGAAGAGAGGTCACAACTGTATATAAATAATACAACCCAATAAACACATGAACTTCCTCACCTTGTGGTAGGTTTATTTTTCTCTCTTATATATAATCAGCTTCCATCATTCAGATCAGACTGATAATGAAACAGAGAGAGATACTGCAGATCAGTGACACACAACTATATACATGCACGCACACACACACAAGCATGCACGCACGTGCACACACACACAAAGTCATACCATTAAATAAACACAGACCGAAAGTTAAGTTTCGTCCAGATGCGTAACCATGACAACACACGTGCATCCGATGAAACCGTCTATAAGAACAGAAAACAACAGCCAATTTATTTTATGTTTCACCAAGCTCACTACAGTGCATTATGGGATTGACTTTTCCATAAAGGACATAATATGCAGGGAAGCCTTAGAATCTGGCAATATAGTAATTTTATAGGCAGAACTAACATGTAATGATAATCAGCTATAGTTGTCTATTCGGAAGGGTAAGAAAAGCAGAGTTAAAACAAAAATAATCACAGCAAGAATCCAGGAGAGACTAACAGCAGGGCTCAACATAAAGGACTGCCCGGTGGCAAGCGTGAGAGACGTTCGGTACAATAAAAAGTATTGTCACTTGCCCATTTGGGCCAGTGCTTCACCCTCAGTCACTAAAATATATTTTCATCAATGTATATTATTTAAAATCTTGAAAGCAGACATTTACTTGGGTAAAACACGACGAAAGAAACAATGCAATATTTTGCACAGTTTGCTGTCAGTTTACAGGTAAAGCAGAACAGTTGGGTGCCTTTTTTTGTGGGAACATACCTGTTGTATATATATTTTCAAATATGTGACATTTTTTTTATTGGGGCCAGTGAAAATTTTTGCAGGGCAAGTGAAAATCTGAACCACTGGCCTGACTGGGCCAGTAAAAAAAATTGTGTTGAGCCCTAAACAGCTACTAACACACGTCTCATTCCCAGGCCATAGCCTGAGCTTTGAGATCTGAGAGTAAGATAGACCACATATGATAAAGACATAAACAGATGTCTACATTTCCCATCATGCTGTGTGTGGTGTTTTAGTGCTGCAGGTCGGGCACTTGCGGGCTGTTTCCTCAATTACAGTAACCAGCAACTTCTTCCAAAAGAGAGAGAGTGTGTGTGTGTGTGTGTGTGTGCGTGCATGCGTGTGCGCGCGTGTGTGTGTGTGTGTGTGTGTGTGTGTGTGTGTGTGTGTGTGTGTGTGTGTGTGTGTGTGCAGGTGAGGTGTAGACTACATAAGCTACATTTTGGCTACAGGCCCATCAGACATGCGCCTCCCCTCTGAGAAACACACAGCAGAACAAATCTGCCATCCACCAGCAGAAGAGCAACTGAAGGACAAAACACCAACAATGATTTCTACATAGAAATGTTGGATTTACTTTAAAAAATTGTGTCCACACAATTCGTTTAAGTAATCTCAACAAACTATAATTTAGTTCATTTACAAAAGAAGCTCTTCTTAACAAAACTTAACAAAGCTTAGTAGTGTCAACAAAAGCAAAAATGTACACAAAAAAATGTAGTTAATGATTACAAACATTTGAATAATGCCATTATATAAACCAACTCCCTTTAATTAGGATCACTTATTTAATAACTCAATAACAATCAATCAATCAATCAATCAATCAATCAATCAATCAATCAATCAATCAATCATAGTGCAGCTGCTCAATACTACTAACAGTGCTCAATATAAAGGACTGCCCAGTGGCCTGGGGCAAGTGTGAGAGACACTCTGGCCAGTAAACAATATTGTCGCTGGCCCGGTCGGGCCAGTGCTTCCCCCTCAGTCACTAAAATATATTTTCTGCTTGTGGCCATTTGTCTGTATGTATTCTTATGCAATGTTACCATTGAGACACATTTTAAGAGCTGCAAACGTTGTGGACACTGTTGTATGTGTTTGCGTTATACATCAACTACTGTAAACAAAATCTCAAAGCTCATGAAAAAACTGACAACACATAGCATTCATGGTGTCTAAAAGGGTTAACCCTTCATCTGGTTCACTGAACTTAATGGCACGACGTATGAATGAAGAGAATATGAAGCGCATCGAGAGACACATTAACAACAGCATATTAAATATTTGTTTGTTATCTTCTTATCTCCTCTTATTTGAGTTCACCATTTCTGTGCACAGTTAATCCTAATATATCTGAAACTATTGACCCCAGGGTTTCCCGCAGCACATTTCAGTTCAGGCGGCCCGCCTAAGCTTGGAAACCCTACCGCCTTAACTAAAAAATTCGCTGCACAAAAGGCAATGAGGTGCATAATGGAGAATAGCACGTACGCGCTTCACACCACGAGCGGGGACGCGCGCCACACGGCCGAAATGAGAAAGAGGTGGTTAGGACCGTCACTGGAGGATAACTAGCCAGTTGATAAAACATCTCGGAGAATAGCGCGGACGCAATTCACAACGCGAGCATCCACGCGTGCCACACGGCCGAAATGAGAAAGACGTGGTCTGTCATGTCTGGAGGATAGCCAGTTGATAAAACGCGTGTCCGTGAGAACTGTAATGTTTTGGGTTTATTTAAGCCTGTTATTGTATTTGTCTATAGTTCTTGCAAAGTAAGTTAGCTGGTGATTTTGTTGTTTGAGCAATCTGCTAGCTAGGTTTCACGTGCCTGTTGATTAGATATAATTGTTGAGCGCTCTTGCTCAAGTTATTTATGTGCATTATTTACATGCTACAGTAGTTACACTCCTTTAAGATAATGTAAGCGGGTAATAATCAGTTTTTACCAATTTTGCGCCATCTATCATTGTTTGCCTGACGTTCTACAACATCTTCTTTAGTTTGTGTTTATTAACCCTTTAGTTTCACTTCATCACGAAGCTATTCCCATTAGAGGCATCTGTTAAAAACATTTAATTCATTAAATATCTAGTATGTGTTCATTTTCTGTTATAGTTTCTTCAAAATTAAGTTTTATTTGAGTGTTTAAAAAAATATATATTTTAATTTTTATCATGATGCATACGCCCCGCCCCTTTGATTGCCACGCCCTCTGTCCCGCCGACTCACCCAACCCTACCACCTTAACTAACAAATTTTCTGCGGGAAACCCTGGACCCTGATGACAGTATTGTGAAATGTAGAATTAGAGTTTACCTTTAAAATTACCAATTGTCTTACCAAATGATGAACAAAATGTATATGTATAGAATTATATTTGACTTTTGAATTATTATTTTAAAATATGTGCCACTGAAATATTTTTTCGCAGGGCAAGTGAAAACCTGAACCACTGGCCCGACCGGGCCAATACAAAAAAATAGTTGAGCCCTGACTAATTATATAAACCTTTTAATAGCATGATACATCACAATCATATTTGAAATTGAATCTTACATTTCAAACCATTCATTTGTTTTTGTTCTAAAAATATATCAGAACAAGTTTGTTGACTCATACTTTGCCACTTCTTACTCGCGTTTTCAAGTAATCTGGTAAAGTCAACCAGTATTTCTCACATCACAAAATACATCGCAGGAAAACAAAATAATGCAATGTAAGTTTCCCCCTACTATCGTACAGCCCTAGTCAGCTTTATATAATCGTACATGAATTAATGTTGATAGGTAAAGTGTGAAGCTGATTGTTTGGTCACATGAACTGCGGTGCCGATGTGCCTGGAAAAAAAAGAGTGTGACTGAAAAAAAAGAGCGTGACTGCTTTCCTCACTATTTGAGCTCGCTTGCCACACGTCTACATTTAAAATAACGTACTTGCATGAAATGTAAACATCCCTAATTTTTTGCAAGCACAACAAAACACTGTACCTTTTGAAGGAGACTAGAGAGTATAACATCATTCCTGCGAGACAAATTTATCATTTTCGTTTTCAGCAGCAGCCGGTTGCGTCAACTGGTTTATATCTTTAGACTGTTAGTCAGGTAATCTCACAGCCGTAGACGCTTGGAAAATCCTGTTAATTTTGGGATCTTTTGCAGGAGCTTGTTTTCTCATTCCTTTCCCGCAAATTTTGCACTTTTGAGCACCACTGTCAAATTTATTTCCCAACATTTCTATCATTCTTACGTAGAGGAGGCAATGTGGTTATGGCAACCCATCATGTGTGCCACCACGAAACACTGTTAATTATTATTGTAAAAATATATAATTTTATAATTTTAAAAATATAATGAAATCCAATTGAACAGAAGCCCCCTGGTCACTGTGGGCCCCTAGGTTAGCCTACGCGTTAATCCGCCCCTGGACCAAACCCTCAAAGTAAACACACATTCATGTTTTTGAATGTTTGACATGCACAGCAGACTAACCAGCTCAAAAGTTTCACACAACCTTGATGAAAATAAAACTTCTCCTTTAGTCATTTGAAATGAAGTAGTTTGATGTACAATGCAGATCCAGTCAAACTCTTAAACATTACACACTGATATTTAATGGCTGCCTCAAGTAACTACACAACATAAAGTAATATTACAACAACACACAACCACAAAACCTTAAATACTGTATGTCAAGATCGATTTCAAGTCATTTTCATCTATTTTCACTTTGCAGCAGGTGAACTTGAACCTGCACCCATTTACAGACAGCACTGATGCTGAAGACTATTATTCAGGGATGGGCTATTCAGGTAACCTTTGTTACTCATGTTATATACAAACAGGTTAACCATAGGTAAGTCTTAAAGGGGATATATGATATATGACTTTTCCATGTGTAAGTAATACTAATTAGGTCCCCAGTGCTTCTATTAACCTAGAATATGTGAAAAAGATCAACCCAGTAACTTAGTTTTGGTAAACCATTCTCCACAAGCATGTGAAAAAATAGGTCATTGATATTTGGCTCCTCTTGTGATAATACCACCCCTTTATCTGCACTATCCAACCACGGCACTGCTATTTAGCGAAGAGATCAGCTCATTTGCATTTAAAAGGAAACACACAAAACTGCACATTTTTGCTCAAGTGGCAATTTTAACATGTTATAATAAATTATACAACAGTTCTTTCTGGTTCTCAAATCTGATTGGCTAAGAGCTATGTGATATTGTACTGATAACGGCACTGTAACCGCTTCACCTTTCGTATCATTCCGCCACCTAGTGAATGGAGGTCCTAAACAGGCTCATCTCTGAATAGAAAAACACAGACATCTTAAAACTACACTTTGTGACCAAGAAACGTTAATATTAAAAAACGCCTATCCGTCCATTGAGTTATTATGAGATTCAAAGCAGCCGAAAGGAATTCTGGCAGCCCTCAAATCTGTGGCGGAAGAAGTAGTTCTCAAACAAAGAGGCTTTTAAAATAACTCCGTTGTTGTTTTCTAGTTTTCGTTTTTCAAACGTGTGCCGTCGTACTGTTGACTTTTTTGAGTTGTCAAATAAATCTTTGGTGTCCCCAGAGTATGTATGTGAAGATTTAGCTCAAAATGTCATAGAGATAATTAAGCAATATCGCTTAATTCAACTCAAAAAAGTCTTGTGAAACATCCGCTTTAAAATGTAGAGTAATACAAACTAACAGCCTGTTCCGTTCTAAAGGTCAGAAAGAGGACAGAAATAATAGAAAGCTAAAGTACTAAAGTGTAAGTAACCTTGACTAAGATTATAATTGGTCTTATAGAAAATAAGATGCAGAGAAGCATTAAATGACTGTCTGTCAATCTCCTGACATCATCTGACCACAACAGTCAATGTACATAACACTATGAGGAAAGATAGTGACAGACGAAAACCCATAATTACACAAACTACAGCGGTTTCATGTCTTCAGTATGTGGTTTCTGTCAGGTGTTATTAGAGAGAGACAGCAGAGGTGTCACATGTGATCCAGACCAAAACAATGACTGGACTCTGTAGTTAGATTTACCAAAGTTTTAGTTTATTCCTTTTTTATTGAAGCCATTATGCAAATATTGTAAACAATAACCACCCATATAAATGCACAAATTACTTGCCAGCGTATTCTGTGCGACTATGGCAACTATGTTAGCAGGTGACGTCAGATGTTTGATTGTGAAACTCAAACTGAATTCTATGTATCGGACAGACAGAAACCTCCCGGTTTTCATCAAAAAATATCTAAAAATGTGTTCTGAAGACAATTGGTGGTTTAGACTGACAAAGGGGTGATTTATGATAAATTATCATTTAAGGGGGAACTAACCCTTTAAGTATTTTATTTTCTCAGTGTTGTCTTCAAGCAGTAGTAGTGAGGGATCGGGGCTGTAAAGGTTTGAAGTGTTTGCACTCTGTCGTGCTGACTCCACACATTCCTCAGGTCTACACATGAATATTTGACTATTGGTTTTGTGTGAACCCATTTCCCCGGTCTACTCCTGTGTGATAGACCTACATAAGACATCATGAGAAATCAAATCACACCACTGTTTCTAAAGGAAACTTGTATATTTTAAAATATATTTTTTGACTTTTTTGGGGGAAAAAACGATATACGATGAATATCTTGGAATAAATGTTTATATGCAAGTTAAAGCCTTGTGTGAGATGTCGGCATTGTGTGTGATTTTTAAAAAACACTTTGGAAGGGAGTCGGGCCAACTACCAAAACACACTTGTAGCCAATCAGCAGTAAGGGGCGTGTCTACTAAACTACATCGTTGCCAGGGTTGCGTATGTGTGGGGCGGGTCTATCAAAAGTTGATCCAGATTCTATTGGGGTAGGGGCTAGGGCCGTTTACCGGTTTCAAGGTATACCGAGGTTTTAAAGAGTCAAGGTTTCAAAACCACTAAAATTTTATGTGATACCGTTTTCAAGGTATAAGCTGTGTTGTTTCTATATGCAGACATTTGAAAATAACACATTTTAGTGATGCAATGGCAATACTGCAACACCGTGAAACCCTGCACTACTATTTACTCTAGTTTACAAGTATTTCTTTCTACTAGGTTTCTAACTAACAGTTAACTGTACAGGTCCTACACGATTGAATAACTTAAAAGAATGTGTTTTAATAGAATTATGAGATTAGATTACCAGTTACTTATTAAAATATAGCTGTAGTTTTCTGGTTAACCCAGTTCTTGGCAATGTCACACACACACATACACACACACACACACACACACACACACACACACACACGCACGCATGCACGCACACACACAGATGAGTGAGAATGACTTCAGACAGTCATGGCTGAGTTTAGACACATTATTTAGAGTCCAGCTGTGTTTTATGGTCTGTTAATGGATTTTCTTTGTTGAACATTGAAAAGACCTCAAACACAAAAGCCATCTGAGTGCTGGTTGGACCTCCACAAATTTCTCACAAGGAGAAAATCTTCACACTAGGGGTGACCCCGAATAGTCGAAGATTCGATGCATCGATAGGAGAAGCCTGATTCGACTACCAATCTCACAGTCGAATCGTCGCAGATGTGTTATGAAATGAGGATCATTTAATTTTGGCCGTATACGGGTGAACACATTATCTGATTTCACATATAACAGCTTTCTCCCAATATATTAATATACAGCATATTATGATAATGCTGCAAATAATATGTGCATTAACAGCTTTCAATAATTATTTTTAAAATGCCTTAATAAATCCAAAATCCCCTGTGACCGGGCTACACGGAGGTTTCTTCTTTAGTAAACCATTGCCTTTTTGTTTCTACATTTAAAAGACAAAGCTGGCAATTATATTATGGCTATACTTTTCTATTCTTTTAATAATTTATTTTATTTTATTTATAAATCACTCTGGGTTATCTGATTTATCTATTTGGCTTGTGTTTTGTTTCTGTGCTCTTGAGGCACTTTGCATATTTATTATGCACTTTGTTACTTCTGACCTAATTTTATTTAAAAAATGTATCTATTATAAACGTAAATTCTGATCTAATTTAAGTCTGTAAATTTTGGATAGCTTTTCATTGTATCAATGTTGCGCTATTGCGTGCTGGCCATGCTTGCGCATGTAATTTAGCCGAACGGGCTAGGTGATCTGCGTCTTATATTTAGGAGTTCATCAAACTAAACATTAAAAAACGGATGTTTTTCGACGGGTATACGTTTTTAAAATGTATTTATCATACATTTTGGTTATCTTGTCAAAAGTTACACTACAAAACAGGTAAGCCGTTTTTTTAAAATTCGGTGATGAAACGGAAACTATCTGCACCGAACCTATTTCTGCCTGACACGAATGTCTTTCTTGTGATTTAATATTATGGTTGGTGTTCACTTTTAAATGATAGCAAAGAGATTCCTGAAATAAATAATATCATCCGGTCTTTCTGTATCTAAAGTGAATACAGAGATGATCAAAGTCAGAGCAAGCAAGCAGGTTTTTCTGTGGTAAATAATAACGCGTATTGTCTATAAAATCATTCATTTCAGTGTTTCTCTTGTTATAAATTTACGTTTAATGAATTGTAAATAAAGATTCGTTTTTATCATACAGTCACAATCATAAATTATTTGTCATTTCTCATTTGTCGGGTTTTTTTTGGTCATGACTGCTTTGACGCACTATATCTCCAAATTAAATAAAAACACTTAATTGTAGCCGGGGTTTCCAAGGCAGAATCACCTTTGTTATTTTTTTTTAGGTTTAGTTATCAAAATGTATTTTTGTGTGATGTTCTGTAGATCGTGGCTTTAAAATGTTATGAGGAATAAATAAACAAATGTTGCCTTATATATTTTACCTTAAAAAAATAAATATATAAATGCATCGTCAGTTTTGTCTTCGTTCATCACTTGAAAGACAGTTTTGGTCACTTTAACCGAAAGTTGTTTATGTGTGCTGCTTGTGAAAGAAAATAAAAGTTACCAATTTGTACCTGGTCTGGCCCCCTCCCAACCCATGCAGACAAACATAGATATGATTCGACTATCGGTCGACTATGGAAAGATTCGACAATTCTGATTCGAATATGTAAATCCTTAGTCGAGGACACCCCTACTTCACACATGCCAGCTTTAGAGTTCATAAAGATATGTGTTGGTTTACATGTAAACCTATTCTTCAATGTGAAATCTGATCAATTAAACATTCAGGGTATAAACCTCTACAGGCTTTAGAAACACTGATCTGTGAAACTCACAAAGCATCTGCTGAACTGACCTGAGGTCACACGGCCATTCCTCGTATTATATTCTTATAAACTGTGAAGAAACATCTCAGCGGGTCATTGTTTATAACAAAACTCCTGCTCTATTCACACAGACAAAGAGATGTGGTATTATACTCCATAAACTAATGTCAGGTGATTGTCTTCAGTTCACATCATGCCTTCTGTATTAGTACAGACCAGACTGAACCCAGAGCCTGACATCACAAGAGTCATATTGACAACCATCCAAAACAACACATGGTCTGAAATCAGACACATCACCCATTGCCCAAACATTCATGACTTATTGAGAAATATAAATGTAAAGACTAAAAAACAAATCAATGACTGCACAAAACCTGACTGCAGATAGGGCTGTGTTGAAAAAATCGATTCACCGATTCTGAATCGATTCTCATGTTAATTTCTAAAGATCGATCCGTAACTTAGAGAATCGATTTAATAATTAATAACTTAAACTTGCCGCGTCATTGAATTCACGCATGCGCGCGAGGTGGAAGGACATTAAAACAACAAACATAGCGGTCAGGAACGTTAAGCAAGCGGTTGTTTTGAAAACTCTAGAAACGCTCTAAGCTGCGATCTACATGTAAAATAATCCACTCATAACAAATGAACGAGTTATTTGTGTAATTTTTATAATAAGCGCCATGCAGTGAATCCACCGCGGGTCTCCAGCGAAACTCTCTCTCTCTCTCCCCCTATCACGCAAATACGTGACTATTTCACGTATGGACCAACGTGAAAATGACACGTTTTGCCCGCGTTTGAACGTGAGCATGTCACGTTTCCTTTTTGTGTCACTTTCACGTTTTGGTTACTCAACTTTGTTGTCCTAATTTCTTACCATTGTCGCTTCGGTTTATGGTTAGATTTACATAAAATGACATCCTTACCTAAACAAACTCTAACCCCAACGTCGGGGACAATTGGTTAAAGTTTAGAAAATATAAAAGAATAAGTCTTGTATCTTTTTTTAAAATAAACCAATACTTAAAGTGACAAATACATAAAGTGACATATAACAAAAGCACCAAATCTAACCCTAAACCGGAGCGAAAATGGTTTGAAAACAGGACAAAAAAGTTGAGCAACCAAAACGTGAAAGCGACACAAAAAGGAAACGTGACATGCTCACGCCCAAACGCGGGCAAAACTGGCCCCTCCACGTTGGTCCATACGTGAAACAGTCACGCATTTGCGTGATATAGGGTTGCCCCCTCTGTGCTCATGCAGCCGGTCTCTGACGGGCAGAGGTTTCTTGAGGCGCGTGCAACGGGTCGCCAAATAAAGAGTTCTTCTTACACATAATAATGCTAATAGTTGTAAAGGTTTCTGAACTATGTTGTAAAGGTTTCTGAAGACAAAACTCGCGTTTATATCAGTGACACGTGCGCTGCTGGAGCGATGTAGTTTGACGCCTAATTTGCTTATAGTACAAACATATTTGTTCAGAAAGACGAGAAAGAGACGCAAGTAAAGAGCGTCAAGACCTTAAAACAGACTTCATCACATCATAGCACCCGTCATAATATCTATAAAGAGCTCCGTCTCTCATATACAGGTATTTATCCTGTCTGTAGGTTTGTGCATACATTTATACCTGTTCATTTTACATACTGCCTATTTTTAATGTAATGTATGCATAAATACAAAATACAATGCATACTATAGCTTCAATAGTCTATAAAATTAATAACTCAATTAAAAACAAGATTCTGTCTATCAAGACTTAATCTGTTGTTATCCTCTGGGCATTTCCACTTTAACATTATTAACTTTAAATTGTCCATATTTTAAAACTGTGGTGAGCAGTTAAAAGCTATAGTGAGTGGCAAATAACTGCACATTTTTATAATCCAAAAAACTGAAAAACATGTATACCATGAAATAAACTGATAAAATGACTCATGGAATAGATTTTTGGTCATTCCATGCACCCCTATCTGGCACCATTTTGGGCTTTTTTCAAAAACACTTATCTAAATCTCAAAGATCGGATCAGATCGGATCGAATCGAATCGAACAATGATAATCGATTCAAGATCTTGAGAATCGGAATCGAATCGATTCTTGAAATTTGAATCGAAACCCAGCCCTAACTGCAGATACAGACTTTTAACAAGTTCACTGAAAAAAATGATTCATTGAATTTAATCAATTTTTTTAAGGTAAGTGGTTGCAATCAATTTATTTAAGCTACATTTAAACAAAAGTTTTATATTTTATTTTACTTTACTAATCTTTTTTGTTTAAATGTAGCTTAAATAAATTGATTGCAACCACTTACCTTAAAAAAATTGATTAAATTCAATGAATCATTTTTTTCAGTGTTTAAATGTTTACTATCACATTTAAGTAACTGATAATCTTTGAAGATAAGTTCATATTAAAATACCTGTAACATGTAGATGATCAGTTTATATGTTATTATTTTCTAATCATAATATTATTAATAAATGAATTACACCGTACAGCAGGGCTAGTCAACTGGTGGTCCACGGGGCAAAAGTGGCCCTCCAATCATCTTTATCCGGCCCACCGGTCATCTTTGTCTGATTTAAAATCAGTGCGGTTACTTTAAAGCTGCCTTTCCACTGTACTTGACAAATTATGGCCGATGAACCAAATGTCAGAAAGTCAGAAAGGGGCTGCGTGGGGTGCCAACCACCTGTGGGTGCATTATTTTTGGATGCATAAAAAAAACTTGTGCGACTACACCGCATGTGACACGCCCGACCGGAAGTGATGTATTTCTGTGCGTTCCAATTAAAACACTGTGTGCAAGATAAAAATTATTAATCCATTTTTGTTTAACTTTATCAGTAACACTTGAATCCTTTAAAAACGATTGATTACTGATAAGTAAATGATGAACTATTATTAGTATATTATTAGTATATAATTATAAGTATATATTATTAACTCTAAATATATTCATAGATTAAAAGCTCCTGCACTGGAATGAGCTCCCCCAAGTTGACAAGGATTTACGATTAAACTGAATTTTTTATGACCACTAGGGGGCGAACTCTGACAGTTGTGTTCGAATGTAGTCTACAATGGAAAGGCCGTTTAGCCTATATCTTTATTATATTAAAAAAGAAAACATGAAGTGCAATTTTAGTTATTAGTAGAAGACTAATATGTTGTGAAGACTTGAAATGTAACAATGTGTAAAAGTTAAACGGTTATAAACAAAAGAAATTTAAGAGCTCTGCGTTACAGTTAGTGCTTTTCAAAAATATATGTGCTGATTACTTACACTTGCACTTTTTTGTGCTATTAACATATTTCTCTTGCAATTTTAAACTGCAATTGTTTTTCAAATATAAAAAATAAAATATGAGTTTTCAGTAATTAAAACGCAAAATACTGGATACAACATGTGTGCATCTTTTTTTAAAATGCATGTTTTTAAATATATATCACCTATAACAAAAAATATCAAAAACAACATAAGTTATAACATATATAATAATAATATATAATAGGTAAAAGTAAAAAATATATTAAAGATTTTAAAATCTGGCCCTTAAAGAAGAGTTGAAGACCCCTGACATAAAGTAACTTTTAAAGGATAAGCGCTCTGTAACGGCCAGCAGCTTAATACAACATGTGGTTACGTTTCAGGTTGTTTTCTTTATGCGTCAAGATTAGACGCATTTCATTTTCAGCATTTGTAAAATAAAAAATGGTTTCATAAATATTTATGCTTTTAAGGATATTTTGGAGCATCTAACAATACCCCTACCCTAAAACCAACCACTTCTCAACCATATAACACGCAAGTAAAGTAGTCACAGGTATTTATTGCATGAATAAACCAATAAACAACAGTATAAAATTTTTGAACCAACTTGCGCTGCTTGCAACTTGTCATAAGTTATACAAGTCATAACATCACTTCATATAAGAAACTATGTGAATGCAGTGCACATAATCAGAGCTCATTCAGACATAAACAGTAACATTTAAACATGGCGCAATCGGTCATGAGAGCCAATGATATTTCACAATCAAAACTGGCTTCTTCTGGCGGCGGTTTTGAGCGATAAATCGAAAATTTCATATAAATCGATCATTTGACCTTTCACTTGGAATATTTGTACTTTTTTAAGTGATTTTATATAAAAAGTAAATGGGTATGTTATATGTAATGTGTACTACAAAATTGACTCCTAGTAGTTTAAATAGAAAATCATATTGCAATACATGCATGTTATCATTGCAAAATCATACCCCATTTCAAACCAAATTTATTACAATTTCATCTGCTGCCGGTAGAGGTGATAATTTAGTAAACGTTTCTGTCAGTCAAATTTGGAGGAATGGACAAACAACCTAAATGGTCAAATGGGTTGGATGATAAGTTGAAAAGCTGCCTATATTCATTTTAAGCATATTTTACTTTCTGCAAAAGGGATCTTGACAAAAACAATAAAGCTTTAGCATGTTTTCATGAAGTCTTGTGTAGTTTTAGTCTTGAGGAAAAAACTATTAAATATAAAAGCGTGTGTTCAATCTCCTCTCAACCCTGTTAACTGAAAGCCAATGCAGGATACTGGAAGTGAAATTAAAATGTGCACGAGCAATCTGTTCATGGGTCTCATGCCAACAATAAATCAATCCAATATAAAATACTGCCTCTGTCTTCTTCAAGAGCACAAAATCCTCCTGAGAGAGAGAGAGAGAGAGAGAGAGAGAGAGAGAGAGAGAGAGAGAGAGAGAGAGAGAGAGAGAAAGAGTCTATATTTCTCTTGATCTGTATTTCTGCCATTTATTATATCTAAAACAGCTACAGAAAATTTAAAATCTTCAAACAAACAAGACGACTGTATGAGAAGATGATTAGAAGATGATGTCTATATAATAAGGTAGATCTAGGTAGTATAACACTAACCATTCTGTAACTTTACAAACAGATGTGATGACATTACAGATATTACTGATCAATCAAACACACAATTCAGTGAGAAAATCAAGTGTGATATGTTGAAATGATGTAACATCAAATAAACACCAGGCAGAAGCAACAAATCTCTTGATTTCTTCATTATAGTGCACTTCATTTATTACTGATATTTAATCTTATGGTATGAAAGACCGAAGTTTGACTGAAAGAAAGCCATAAGTAAAATGTAACACAACCCGGGATAAGATCAAACAGAAAAAATAACCATACACAATCTCTCACAAACACACATGTACATCTGTGGATTGTGTGCTGTAAAACTCAGAAACAAGCATGAATATATATGACCTTCTCAAAACTCGAATCTCTTCACAACCCCCAGCAGCCGTGGATCTCACATGATCTCTTGACTAAAACTATAGCACATTCAGACTTCACCCTTTGGTAGTGCTTAGTGTAAAAATAAGCAGTCAAGCCTTTGTGTTATACACTACATGTTCATTATTTATATGTTATTACTTAAAAAGCATTATAAAAGAAACTTCTCAAGTCAGTCCACATATAAAATGTGTCATTTTATTCATGCATGTCAAACCAAAGGCATGAAAATATGAGTTGCATTATTTAATCATTTCAGGCAGGCAACAGATTTCTGAAGTAAAGTGAAATGAGATCTTTACAGATGTGTTGACATACAGACATGAGCTCAATAATCTATGATCAGTCATCTAACTGGAATATCAGGAAGAGAAAGTTCATCTGAAGTGTGATGTCAATCTTCAAGATCTTTAACATTATCTGTATGCTAATGCACTTTACAAAATCACATCTTAACAGATACACATTTCAATTGTCCAGACATTCTCTTACTGTCAAATGAACCAAAAATAATATTGATGCAGTAGAGATGTAACGATTACCGGTTTAATAGTTAACTGTGATTAAAATATCCACTGGTTAGTTTTATCGCATCATTTTTTAATTACGGTTTGCCATTCTCACCCCTGCCCAGCATCAAACAATTCAAACAATAATATTATGTGAGACAAACACATTATTTTCACGTCTGCTCCCAGGTGTTTGTGATGACAGTGCTTCACTGACGGAATTTAAATCCAAATCTAGTTGTACTGACACGTTTACTTAATATTTCTTTAGACAGATCTGTCTTTTCTATTCATTTTCCATTAAAGGATGTGATCTGATGAGTTTAAAGCTCTGTTTGTTTCTTCAGTGACTGCTGTGAGCACAGGTGTCATGCAGTTTTACTCCTGGGTCATAAATTTCACCTGATTTTCACAACATACACAGACAAATGACTTGCTGATTTGTCCTGTATTTATATGAAAATCTGATTTACTCACCTAAGTTTTATTTAAACTAGATGAACATTTATCTCACAACCCTAAATGTGCCATGAATAATGATGTTTTTTATTTGAGGTCTATGCAAACAAAAGTGCACTTACATGTAAAATCAATTTAAAATTTGGTTTGCATCAGTACTTTTTTTACATTTCTAGAATTGTTCACAAAACCATGCTAATATTGATAATCGTGGTGATTTTGGTCACTTTAACCATGAGGTAAAGTTTTATACTGTTTCATCTTTATGATGCAGATGCAAATCTTATCCCCTAAAACAGGGGTAGGCAACACCGGTCCTTGAGTGCCGACGTCCTGCAGATTTTAGCGCCTCCAACCGTGATAAAACCTCGCCTACCTGTAGTTTTCAGGTGTCTTTTTAGACATTGATAAGTTGTTCAGGTGTGCTTTATTAAAGCTGGAGCTAAAATCTGCAGGACATTGGCACTCCAGGATCGATGTTGCCTACCACCCCTGCCCTAAACAATAAGGCTATAAGGCAAGATAATTTGTCCACCAATGCCACCTGCCACTAGCTAGTAATAGCTGGTAGAAATGTTTTACCAGCTTACTAAATCACATTGACAGTATAAACAAAGGACAAGCCATTCAATATGTTCCTCCCTAGTGATGCACCCGATTCAAAACTTCTGTGCCAATACCAATATTTAATTACTTACAATCAAGTAAAAATAAAATGTGACCTCTGCATTTATCCCCATCCCAGTGATTAGTGAACACAGGCACTGCAAGTAGTAAACACACACACACACTCACACACACACACACACGATTTCAAATGACATCATACAAACCAATTTTGTTGTTTTTTCCGCATTTAAGGGAAAAGTTTCATTACCGCAACATGTCCATCCATGACTGGATTTGAGTTCTTTGACATGGAAATGTTCATAATTAAAAAATCAAAAAAATAAAAAGCTTTAGTGCATGTTATACTATAAACATTTACAGTAAAGAAACATGTGGTATTTGGTGATCATTGGTAAATGTAGGCACAATAAGGAATATAAATGTGTCCAAGACCAATTTTCTCATCCTCCGCAACAGTTTTCAATCATTGTTTAAGCCCTTAAGGAACTAACATTTTCAAAAAAAAATTGTTGTAAGGGACATAATTGACTGTGACACTCAAGAAGGCTACCAGGTAAGCAGTTCTTATTTTTTTCTCTTCAGATAAAAGTTGAGATTTTGTATAGTACCTAGACAACTTTTTAGTTCTCATTACCGAAACATGAGTTTGTAAATGCATATACTTAATGTAATATCATGTTGCGGTAATATTAATTTTTGATAATGATAATCTAAAAAATGTAAATAATTCAATAGGAATTTTTTTTTTAATCCTTTAAAAAACGGTTATAGTAAGTTCAGACCTTAATCTAATATCTGTGCAAAAAAATTGGCTTCAAGGGCTTTTTTTTAAAAATCTGGATTTCGTGAGAATCACTCGTGTGTGTTTATAATCAGGTTTTACTTTTCTTAATGAACCTTAGTCCGTGAACATGCTGTATTTGATGTCTAATTCAAACAATTATTTCTGTTGTCGACCTAATGTTAATGAAGACAAAAACTCATGTGAGACCCATCCCACAACCATAATTTTATAAAGACTTTAAGAAGAGCTTTTAACATTGCAACATCACATTCCAGTCTGTACTGCGGCTTTACTCAATGCTGAATAAACTCAATGAATGTAAAACTGGATGAATTTACTGCTTCATCCAACCACTATGAGTATGGCCACAGTATGGGAATTTACCAGTGTTGATGACCAGTGATGAGCAAAGAGCAACAAGCCAACAATAACCAACAAGAAACCTCCCATCTTCCTACAAAACAACTCCGCATGTGCAGTGGTTTAAACCCCATCAGTCCAGCACTGATCCGTATCGATGGCAACAGATCGACTCATCTGCAGTGCGTCAGGGTCACAGCACCTTTCATATGAGAGAGAACATCAGGACTGAAGTCATCTTCATCCATTTCTCTCAAACTATTCAGTTCTGATGTCTGCTGTGCTGGCTGATCTGTAATGGACATCAACATCGTTTCATCTTCTTCCTAAACCCTCCCACAGCAGACAGATCACGCTCATAGTCATTCTGTACACGTCTTAAACACCTCAACCCCGTTACACTGCTGGACACGGCTACATCGTCTTATCACCGCCAGTCTGAAGATGTCCACGAGTAACCGTGTCTTATTAAAAACAGACGATTGTGACAGTCGTTGTAAATGCAAACCTCAGAGGTGCTGTCACTGTGTATTTTAATATCATGCTGCAAGCATATCATGTCTCTACTGGCTGATGGGTATCACTGAAATCCTGAGACACCTGTGACTGTGACTTTACTCTGTTAAGCTGAAGAGATCTATAAACTGACATGAGTTTGTATGGGAGCTTGAAAAGTGGCTTAAATTGTTTAGAGCATTAATAATACTGAAATTGGGCCGTCAATACTGGCTCCAGAACAGTGTACATTATGGCTGCAACAACTAATCGATGAAACCGATAATAATCGATTATGAAATTCGTTGTCAATTAATTTCATTATTGACTAAATGGTCTGTGTCGTCACATGCTCCCGCACCACTGTGCACTTCATACAGTGCACTGTGCGCTTATAATTAAAGTCATGCACGGTTTCTTTATACATGGCGAGCTGCGTGCTCAAATCCAGGCACTTTATTTTTCGAGCTGCATGTTTTTCTCACCGTGCAACCAGCTTGTTTAAAACAAGGCAGCGTTGCCAGGTCTTTCGGTGGAGATCTAAATTGGGCTTCTTTTAAACTGTTTTAGCAGCTTGATGTTTTTCTGCGGGTTAGAGATGTAAGGATTTGGTTCATTGGTTGTTGGTATTTGAGCTGTGAATAGTCTTGAGATGCTTTTGGGCTAATTTTGAAATGCCATTGGGCTGGTTTTGATACGCGAATTTGGCAACCCTGACAGGACAATGACAGAATCAAAAGCGCAAATGAACGCTGGTTAATAAAGGTTTCATTTCGTTCTTTAATATAAATGAGTTTGTATTTGTTTAATTGTTTAATTTAATTGTAAATTAGTTAAAATAGTATTGAACCATAACTAAGCATCAGTATTAAAGTGACACTTTGTAGTTTTTCAACCTTCAAAATATATTTTCAAGACCCTTGTGATGGTACATCGACTTAAAATAGGTTAAATGACATGTCTACCATAGCCTGACGGGTTCTGTATCGCTTTTACTCGTACTTTTACGCTTGAGGTTTCGGGTAGTAACCCGAGCACAAAACAAAAAACTACAAAAATCTGCTTTACGGCATATGTCACTTGCTTAAATTCGGACGTGAGAGCGCAACTATTTATTTTCCTGATGTTTTTGTCATGGCCGAAGCAGCAACTAAGAAAAAGAAACCCAAGGTTTTGTCAGAGGATACCAGAAAGAGAAAACGGGATAGTGACAGAATAAAAGGAAGGGCCAGCGTTCGCTCGCTGGCGTGAACTAAAGAAGGAGGAGGGGTTTCTGACCGATGCTGACTTGGCCCTCATGCTTTTGTACTAATAAGTAATGTTATATTGTTTGCATATATAAGTCCTGTCTGGTGCCCAAACAGTATTTTTTATGTGAATTTTACTGGAGGCTACTTGGAGAGTTTAGAGAGAGATTTATATGACGTGACATTGTGGCGCCGTGGTGGCGTCATGGACCTAGGACACGGGCAATCCGGGTTCGATTCCCCTTTAAGACACTTTGTGACCTAAAGAGTTGTCTTCTTTTCCTTTGCGACAGTGCTGCGGCGCTTGTGGCCTCTAGGGGCGCTAGACATGAAAAATAAATTTCTAGCACCCCCAGTGGCCAAAAAGTTCCATGGTGTGCCTTTAAAGTAAGAGGGAAATCAAGGTTTTTATTATATATTTAAATATATATCACTTTAATATCATATGGCTTATTTATTTTGTTAATAATGAATGATGTTGAGTCTCATCAAGATCTAAAGCTGAAGATTAAAATGAGCTTATTAATCTGTGGCAAAATTTCCTCACCATCACATCCCTAAAGACCCAATTCATTTTGTTTGTTAATAATTTGACATTTAAAGATGTTTAACTATTTAAAAGCTGCACAAACTTTTTTAATTTAAGGCTTAAAATATAAAAATACATAAGATTATATTAGCTTTTGCACTTTTAAAAGTACACTTCTACAAGTGAATCCAATAATTTACTGCCTTATTTTGCTATAATAAGTGAAAAATCTAATTGAGTAAATATTTAGGTTTTAGTCGATTAATTGTAAAAAAAACAGTCGATTAATTGATTATGAAAATAATCTTTAGTTGCAGCCCTACATAGGATACAACTGGATACATACAGTAGTAGGAAAATATAACTTCCTGCTAAAAACAGCCAACAGCATGAACTGCTTGCTGGTTAGTACTGGTGGACAGGTATAGCGACAGATGCTGCTCAACCAAATAAAACTGGTTAACAAAAGGGAGGTTTGCTGGTTTACAGCTAGTTAAAGAAGCGAGGTGAAGTGATAATCAATATCACTTCAAGGACTGGATGAGATTTATCCTGCATTTGAAGTTTTATTCCTATTAAAATCTCTGAAGTAAATTGAGAATAATCCTCAGTGTTACTCATCATCTCTGCCCTTCATCTTCAGTTTTTTTTTAGATTGAGGTCAGTCAAATTACATGCAGCTGTCAGTTTCAGGAAAGTTCAAATTGACAGCATACATTCAACTTTGGCCTTATAAACAATCTCTTTATATTCTCTATATTCATACATAGCAAAAGAATGAGAGTTTTGACATGCATTAATACACGCTAGAATAAAACTCATCCTAATAGCAAAACAAACTGACAAACTTCAAGACACTAATAACATAAATGAAGTTATTTAACAAAGTGGATGAGCATGATTATGCAATCTAAAGCATTTAGTGAGACGAGAGGACTGTATATAAATCTGTGTGCATCACCTCTTCATCTCACTCTCAGCTGGGTTCAGAGCCGTCTCCTCTCAGACAACACATGACATATATATTCACTATCATATCATGTGAAAACAGAATACAGACCAAGATGAAGTCAGTCTTATCCAAGTGATAAGATGAACACACAGAGGTTACAGTAACCTTCACCACTGCTGTAAATGATACTACTGCAAGCAGGTAAGAGATAAAACATCCTCGTTCACATTAATACGAGCAGAGACGACAGCGGGCAACCTCTCCAGAATCCCAAATCATCTGTGCTATGCTAAGTTAACAAACCATCTTGAATTGGGTTACTAAATAAAACACTAACTGAGAGGGTTATGAGCAATATGTTGTGTAAAGTGATACTAAGGCTCGTGTATGGTCTGGTTTGAGCAGGACATGGTGACATAAGCAAATAAATACTCAAGGAAAACAATGGCTATCAGAGAGTGTGCAGGACAGGAAGTGACGCACACACAAACAGGAAGCGGACGGGGTTCGGTCATTTTCAGTGACCCCGCTGTTTGTGTAGTTTACACGTGAAAATGTTTAAAAATACACCATTATGACTTAGGTAAATGTACATATTTAGGAAACAGCGCAAAGAAATATAATGTTAAGTACTGAAGTCAGAATAATACTGGTGACACCGCTGCCTCTGTTTTACATTCACTCCCTTTTAAAGCCAGCTGCAGAAGTGAAACTAGGTCTGGTACTGAAGTCCCACAGCTCATCTAATGCATTATGGGTCAGAACATCACTGCCTGGGTGTCGCGTAACACACATATAATGTTTACAGGCAAATTTGATCGATTCATTAATGTCTGGAGAAAACATCAAAGAAAACACAATCAACAATCATTAGCTTTTTCCAGTTTGGTGCTGCTAGCAGAAGATAAAAAAATAATTCAGGGGGATCTGTCGCCACTACTTAATTTAATGCATTGGTAAGAGTCTAAATAATTGATTTATTGATTTTAAAAGGACACTCCACTTTTTTTGAAAATTTACTCATTTTCCAGGTCCCCTAAACTAAAGTTAAACATTTTATTTTTACCGTTTTGGAATCCATTCAGCCAATCTATAGGTCTGGCGCTACCGCTTTTAGCATAGCTTATCACAATCCATTGAATCTGATTAGACCATTTAGCATCGCGCTCAAAAATAAAGAAAGAGTTTCGATATTTTTCCTATTTAAAACTTGACTCTTCTGTAGTTACATCGTGTACTAATGCTGCGTTTACACCAGCCACAGTAAAGGCGGCAAGCGTGGTTGATTTGCATATTAAGTCAATGCAAAGACGCGATTAGGTATCCTGCGGCGCGGTACACGCGGTGCAAATTGAGCGTTTCCGCAGGAAACGCGGCAGTTGAAAAATCTGAACTTCGGCGGATTTCCGCGCTGCGGTAACCTTGCTGTGGTAGTGACAAGACTACAGGAAGCGAGCAGAGTCTCAGCAGAGTCGCAGAAGCCCCTCCCATGATGGGGATTTCCCTGTGAATGTCTCGAATAACTAGGATTTCATGCGCGCTTTCATGTGCGAATGAAGCGAGTAAACTCAAATGTTCAAGCGTCCAACTACGCATGAATAGCGCGTTTTTGCCGACTCTACCACGGCTGGTGTACACGCAACATAAGACAGATAGAAAATTAAAAGTTGTGATTTTCTAGGCCGATATGGCTAGGAACTATACTCTCAAACTGGCGTAATAATCAAGGACTTTGCTGCCGTACCACGGGAGCAGCAGGCGCAATGATATTACGCACTGCCTGAAAATAGTCCCCTGCTATTGAAAGTTACTAAGGTGACTATTTTTGGCTGCTGCGTAATGTCATTTTTATGAGTATTCAACTAAGTACATACAACTCAACATATTTTGTTGGTTGAAATTAATTTTCGAAGTAGTTGTCTTAACTCAAAAAAATTGATGCAAACTGTTGCACACGTTACTTTTAGGGCTGCATAACGACTATCGTTTGCAGAATAAACGTTTTGTTTACTTACATCATATATGTGTTTGTACTCTGTGTAATAATTATGTATGAATAAACACACGCATTAATATTTTAAAACATTTATATATTAAGTATAATATTTATATATAAGCTAAATTATATAAATATAAAAAATGCATATACACATTTAAATATTTCTTCAATTTATACATGCATGTGTGTGTATTTATATATACATAATTGTTGTACACAGCACATATATGATGTAAACAAAAGTTTTATTCGGCAAACGATTAGTTGTGATTAATCGTCGTTAAGCAGCCATAACTTTAGGAAAAGAGTTTTTACTGAGAGTAAAGTGAAAGATAAAAAGATTAAAGGACAATACTCGGATATTACTCTAAAGCACTTTATTACGCTATACTAAGAGCATTACTCAACTAAATGAATAATATAACATAATTGAATTTATTTCAACCTTTTCTACTGCGAGTTAAATGTGTTCTGCTCATAATCAGTTCTAACAACACCACAATCTTTTGCATTTGATTCAAATAATGAATAATTCATTAATGGACCATTTACATCCTCCTCCTGTAGTGTTGGTACATCTAAACGAGCCTTTCATGTTTGTAATAATAATAAACTCTTTACTCTCATACACACAAGAGCAGTTTATTGAGGAATCATGCTGAATACAATCCTCAGATATAATTTTTTTCCTCATTAACGTGTGCACGTGGTGAAGATGATAACTGTAGGCTACATTTGAACATCAATCTGTTTTCCTTAATGTTCTGCTAACACATGGTTCACATCATTAGAAGATAAGGATGTAGCTCTGATAGAAAAGTGTTAATCTATGAATTGACAAGTTGTCATTGACATATGACTTATTTAAGGAATTTGCGCAGAACATGCAGAAGATCTTATTGTTCCTGTCTGAATGAACACACAGCATGAATACTGACTGAGCAGATCTCATGAAGGACACGAGTTTGAGCAGAAAATCATATTTCTAGGAAAATTCATCCATTTAAAATCACAACATCTGGATTATGGTCAGCATGAAAACTGAAGAACCTGCATAAATACTAATACATGACATTGACTGCTGATATAACACCTGCATTACACCTTTATTATCATCTCAAGATCCCTCAGCAGATCAGCTCTTATCACATCAGATAGAAGGAGTTCAACTTGCCCGCACTGCACCCATAAAACGAATGAAACCCTTTGTTTAAACCTCTCACAGTTCACACAGACTGAATGTAAGCTGATGTTTATATCAGACAGACGGGTGTGTGGCAGCACTGCAGGCGGAAAATCCGCGACTCACCCTCAGACAGTTCCAGCTCGAGCTCCGCCAGCTTCTCGCGCACCTCCGCCGGGAGAGTGCGCGTCACCGCCGCCGAAGCCATCAGTAATCCGGAGGAACCGCGTTCGGCCATAATCATCCAGCGGTCTCAGAGACGCAGACGATCTGCTGATCTCAGATCTGCGGCTGGACACGGCGGGTGGATCGCGTGCAGATGTGATCGTGTTTGGGGCGGTTTCATTCACCTTCACAGATCGAGCGATCCGCTCACCGGCGAGCAGATGATCACATGTAAAATCCGCTCTCAGCTTCACGACGGATTTAACGATGACTTGCCGTGCATGACTTAAGATTTTCGTTTCAATTCTCCTTAAACTCGCGCAACTCTCTTCAGCGCGCCGCCAGCGCCATTGCAGTACAGGAGCGCGCGCGCACCACTCGCAGCTCCAGCGCGTGAATGATTCCTGTCTCACCTACACAGCACACACACAGCAGCACACAGAGACACACGCGCCGTTGGTGTTCCACTCGTTACAAGATTTACAAACGACAGACTTTTAACTGAATATCACATTTACAAAGAAAATATCAAACAGTTCATAACAAACAAACTATCATTACAATATAAACATCTAAAACGTAATAACTATACATTTACAATTTAAAGAAACATATGTCATACTATATAAATATTCAAATTGTTTAAAAGTGTTTATAGAGATGCAGTTGATGTGCAGTATAATAAAGCAGAGACACAGTCAACATTTAAACTCGTTCAGGACAAATCATCTTGTGCAGAACTTGCTTTGAATTACTTCTACAAAAAATTAATTTACCAACAAATATCGAGCAATCATGAATCATGGTCCATTTATTCATACAGACACTGTGGTCAGTGATTTATTATTAAAAATACAACACTGCCAACATGTGGACAAATCGGGTAACATCATTCAAACATCATTAGCCAGTTCCACGTGCGTATTTTACTGTAGTTGTCATAGCATATATTACTGAGTTTATAGTATACGGGACACCTAAATATTTAAATATAAGTTAAATATTGTTGATGTAAATTTTAATCTATCACTACAAACTATATATAGTTGGAAATGTCTAAGCCTCTAGAATAGATCAAATAAATTATGTAGGGAGAGTCATTGATTCATTTATGAAGAGAGTGCGCCTCAAAACATTTATATCCTGCTAAATGTCACTGTCCCACCTACGTTCCTACGTACGTACATATTTCCAACACTAAACCCCTACTCTAAACCCAAACAATCTTGATAAACTATATATCACTGGAAAGCTCTCAGAATTTAGTTTTCATTTGTCAAGTTCATCTGATGATAGAAATAATGTAGTGACAGGTTTTTTTTTGTTACATGTGGCCCCATAGGAATGCATAAATGTTATATATTCATAACACTATATCCTAGTATAAATCTACAGTAATGTTGAAAAACTATGTATCATTGGAAAGCTTTAAGAATGTAGTTTTCATATTTCGTTTTAGCAGTAATAATAATGCAGTGACAGTAATTTATTAATTTGTGACAAGAGTATCCAGCAAACCGTTGACACCTAGTGGCCGTTGTTGGAAAACCACTAAAAGTGTGACACAAACCTCATTTTTAACTTGAAATTTGGATCACAACTGCTTGAGACTTATGACTTCATGTTTACACTTTTTTGAGATATTTACCTTTTTATAATTTTTATATATAATATAATATAATATAATACAATATAAGACAAGTCAAACCTGATATCCTTGTCAAATTAAAAAAAATAACTTAAATCACATTTTGATGAAAAATAAATACTGCAAAAGATTTTAGAACAGCTTATCGTATTAATATTTAAATATAAATTCCTAAATCAAAATGAGAGGCCAAAATGTATGGAGCTACTTGATCTTTTGATAACGTGATCTATTGTGATATTGCTCTCAATGTTTATTTTTCTATTTATGTTAATTTAGATTCTATTTATTTATTTAATATTTTTTTAGATTCTTTTATTTATTTGTGATTGTGTTTTTTTTTTTATTACACTGTGCTGAGCCTTTCATGTCAATGTCTTCATGTAGAATAAATATATTTGCCTTTGTTGTAATTAAAGTTTTGTATTTAATAAAAAAGACAATTCATTTTTTATAAATAAATAAATAATTGCTTACAGACTTGGTTTTTAAACAAATGCTGACTATAGATAATTTATGAAATGTGTAACAACATAAACTGCAATTCTGAATGAGATTCATTTTTAGTTTCAGCTTCAAAGTCTTTTGTGGCCATTGTAACATATAAAGAGGTGGTTTCCTGATAGGTTAAGCCAGGACCAGGCCTTAGTTTAATTAGGAAATATAAGTAGTTTCAACAAACATGCCTTACTAAAAACATTACTTCTGTGCATTTTGATGCAAACGTGTATTTTAAGATATGTCAGTGCAAGTTGTTTTCTGTTTGGGCAGTTCTTACATTTATTTTAGTCTAATCCCTGTCTGGGAAACCGCCCCATAATGATAGAGAGTCAAGTAGACATCTGTAATGTAATGACATCTGTCAGACTCTAGATGACACTATAATAAAGGATCTTTGTGTAGTGTATTTATGAGCCTAAATTAAAACTTTTTTCCTGAACCCTTGTGTCCATCTTTTAAAATAATGTTACTGGCAGTTTCATTTTATATTCCCAAAAACTTCTATACCATAGACTATATAAACACTTATGACAACAAACTATCAAAAGATAAATCACCAAGCGGTTGTTGAATAATGCATTCAGAATGTGACAGATGTGAGGCTTTACCTTTACAAACGTGTGATGTGTTAGGAGTTTAGTGACAGACAGCGACATTTATTGAAGTTATGTACAATAATATACCATATATTTTATGTTATACAGTGGTGTCAAAAAGTGTTTTTTTGCATGTTTAAATGAAGGGTTTTTTTATTTTGAAGGGAAAACAAAATCCAAACCCACATAATACATAAAAAATCATAAAGGGGGGTCAACACTTTTTCACAGCACTGTATATCATATATATTATATATGCTAATATATTACTTTTACTGATGTTGTTTAAATCCTTAAAATAAAATCACTATGTTATGTCTAATGAGTTTTGAATTGTTTTTGTTTTAACTGTAAATAAAAAAAATCTTTAAAAAGAAACATTTATTGCAAAATGATATAAAATGCAGTAATTGATACAATCAATACAAACATCATTATCATAATAATGAATTATTTTAAATGTTATAAATAAGTGCAGATGTATCTTTACATCTTATGTGTAAACAATAATTGTGTTTAGGATCATTTCAAATAAACATTCTTCCTTAGTGTGTGTCTTAGATTTAAAAAGTACGATCCTGGATATTTGCTGTTGTGTTCATATACTTCACGATTTACTGTTGTGTGTACATCTATCAGATGAGTCCCCCTGTTATGGAAAAATAAAACAATTCGTTAAGCTCAACAGTTCCAGTATAAACTTCATTCCTGGTTCAAACTTTCTAACATAAATAGCTAAATAACAAACACACTGTGAAATATACTGGATAGACTGATTTACTACATGAGAGATTTGGATAAATTCAGAAGACAAACCTTTTCTGGCCCTCATCTAAAGCCGATCTCAGAGCCTGCAGGTACACCGATCGATGATTCGGCATCTCCAGCTGCTGTCCTGGAGTCCAGCAGTGACTCCAGAAGATGTCTGCGTCCGCCGGTACACTTTTCTCTCTACAGCACACCACAGGAGCGTCCGTCTCCAGCTCTCCAACCTCCTGATCTCCACACCCCATATATCCCACACACCTCTGAGGCTCATCATAGCTCTGGATAAAGAAGAGTTTAGGCTTGCCCGCCAGGCCGGGACAGGAGTCTGCGGTGAACAGATGCCTGACCGTCTCCAGGCTCAGCCCGTGACCGTGGGAGTCAGTGGCCAGCAGATCCGACGAGCGACTTCGGCTGATGATACAGCAGATGAAAGCACATGATCTGTAGTGATCTCGCCGATGGGCGGCGTCCATGAGAGTGGTTAACAGATCTCTCACGCTCAGCAGCTTGTGTTTGATCACATGGAAATGTAAGTCCTTGAAGGTTTTCTCCAGCTGGTCTGTATGGAATGGAAAGCAGTCATTACCTTAAGGCATGCAGTTCAAATAAATGTAAGCAAGAAAACTACAGCTACAGGGTTCCTGTTGCCAAAACAGTCAGAGGTTTGATTCCCATATAATGCATTGATGATGTAGACATAAACTTTACTGTATGTCACTTTGGGTTAAAGCAGCTGGCAAAGGCAGTAATGCAACAAAAAAATGTTTTAAATAAAGTTAATAAACTGTGCCGTATAAGAATAGGAGTAGATTAGATATAATAGTTTTTAATTCAAATAGTCAGTTGAATTAAAAACGCTTTTTTACAGAACTGTGTTGTGTTTAATTGATTAAACCCAATGTATTTACTACATGTGTCACAATATCCTTAACTCATTCTTCCATTTATCAGGAAACATAACATAAGTTTTCACTGCTATGCGGATGATACCCAGCTTTACATCTCATCACATCCTAGCGAAACCCACCAGTTTTCTAAGCTAACAGACTGCATTAGCGATATTAGGAACTGGATGGAACATAACTTTCTTATGCTAAACTCCAATAAGACAGAGATACTTATTATCGAACCAAATCGCTCCAAACATAATGTGTCAGATTACAAGTTGCCCATAGATGGCTGCACTGCGGTGCCATCTTCCACGGTTAGGAACTTAGATGTGGTGCTCGACAGCAATTTATCCTTTGATAGTCATATCTCCAACGTCTGCCGCACAGCATTCTTCCATCTTAGAAATATCTGAAAAATACGCCATATACTGTCTGCATCAGATGCAGAGAAGATTACCCACGCTGTTATGACCTCTAGAATAGACTATTGTAACTCGTTACTCAGGGGATGTCACGCAAATCAGATAAACAAGTTACAGCTGGTTCAAAACGCTTACTAGAGTACTAAAAAGTATGACCACATAAGTCCAATTCTGGCATCTTTACATTAAATATCGCATACAATTTAAAATATTACTAATCACCTACAAAGCCTTAAATGGCCTAGCACCCTCGTATCTTAAATAATTACTATCAGAATACAATCCATCATGTAAACTGCGATCACAAAATTCTGGTCACTTAATTATCCCTAGAATATCAAAAGTGTCTAAAGGTGGTAGATCCTTTTAATATCTAGCCCCTAAGCTCTGGAATGATTTACCAAATAATGTTCGAGTATCAGACACAGCCGATCAATTAAAATCTAAACTTAAAACATTCTTCTTTAACAAAGCATTCACATAAAATGTCAAGTAAATGTACATATCCCGCAATAGTTAATTTGTCCAGAACAAAGCATTCACAGAACTCATCTGGGTAATATACTTATGCCGCAATAGTTAGCCTGTCTGGAACCGAGCGGATTTTAAACCAAAATACTGTATGACACTTGCATTACATGCGAACGGCCCCTACGCTAATAGGATTCTGTTTCTCTCTCCTTGTCTCGTCCTCGACCCCGAGGAAAATGAGACAAACAGACCCAGTTCCTGCTGCTGTGAAGGTCATCACACCATTGATCTACTGGCTGTCCTTCACCTTGATGCCCAGCCAATGCCTGACCAGCGACCACCAGCTGAACCAGTTTAATCCGCCTACTCGTTTCATATCCCTATCGTGTTTATATTTATAAATATATATGAAGAGTTTCGTTGCAAAACGAGATAACCATCGTTTTTTTTATTGTTCAGAAATCTCGTTTTTTGGTTGTGCATTCCAATTCATTTCAATGCAACTGCAGTTGGTTTGTTTTAATTGAAACCTTCATAACTTAAAAAATACAGCTAAGTAGCACCATAAAACAAAACAATAACATGATAACATAATAATAAACATGTTATGACAAAAATGTAAAAAAAAAAATGATTTATCTTGTTTTGCAACGAAACTCTTCAAATATATATGTATCTCTCTCAAGGGTTTTTCTCCTTCTAGGAGTTTTCCCACAGGGTTTTTCTCCTATAGGGTTTTTTTATCCCCTGGAGAGTCAGCCAACACTCTACTGTATACGTTACATTATTACTACGCTCGCTTGTACGGTTTATCCTTACCCGCTATATTCTACTTCTTATATTATCTATCGATTTTTCTGTGTTTTCCCCTACATCTATTCACTTAAAGCTGCTTTGAAACAATTAACAATTGGGAAAGGCGCTATATAAAAAAATTTAATTGAATTGAAAACCTAATTAAATACATTGAAAATGTGTAAAATGACACTAAAGTGGTTAAAACACGGCAGCTTTTAAAATCATTCAATGAATACAAAAGTGTAATGATGATGTCACACCTCCTTCTGTGCCAACACAATCTATAATGAAACACAATCCTCGAGGATCACTCTGCATATTGTAGACTTCAATCTGCTGATAAATATCACCACACTTTACATTAACACATGCACGTCACAAACACATACAAAACAAACCTAAAGTTAAAAAATGTTTCTTTAGTTATTACCTGATTATAGGCACGAGGTGTCCTCTTATCTAAACAAAAAAGAAATCATTTTGTTTTAATATAAAACCAGCAGATTGACTGTAAATGAACGAATTGTCAGCCCAATTAATTAATTGAAAAGTGAATTTAATTACAGGACATGTAGTACTGCATCAGTTTGAATGTATATTCATGATCTAAAGGTCATGTCCTCTTAAAATAGGCTTGATATTTCTCCTAAAGTCAAAAGGTGACTACTTAAATATGTATCCCCTTTTATAACATACTGCTAATATAAATCCAATTTTTTCTCTCTCTCTCTCTCTCTCTCTTTATTTTCATAGTTTTGAAGTTTATTATTAAAGACATTGTGAAATAAGGGAAGATGTAGATACAGGAGTGGCTGCTCTTGTATTTCATCATTGTACTCACCACAGAGTTTGGGAACTTGCCTAACATTGCGTGTAGCAGGTGAGATAGCAAACAGGTTTGGCTATGGATGACAAAAGCACAAGAATGTTAATTTGAAATATGATCTTTTCATATTAAAGATAAACCAACTAAGTTAAATCTCTCACAGATGCTGTTTTGCAAACTTGCAGTCTGGCTGCTGGGAAAGTTCCTTGTTTTGTGATTGGTTCTGTAAAAGCATTGTAGGGTACTCAATGAAACTTCAATGTACTCAATGTTTCATTCATAAAAAATTCCTATGAGCTCATTTCCTACTAATCATGACGCAATAGAAACTACTGCTAGTTTAAAAAGAGACCTCAAACATTCTACCACTTCCCAGTTCCCATTAAAGAGGAACTGAAACCGGATTGACTCTAAATGAGAGATCATGTGATGACATCTGCAATAATCCTGTCAAATAAAATGTGATGTGTTTATTACTCTCACCTTTCTGTTGGTAGCGTCTGATCTTTTTGGCCAGATCTGCTCTGTGAATAGACATCAAGCAGTTTTCAATCATATCTGTCTTCTCACTGGAGAGCTGCTCAACCTTCTCCAACTCTACTACAATGTCTAAAAAACTCTGCAAATGAGAAATATAACAAATATATATTTACAGTCCAAATCAAAAGTATTTTGAAAGTTAAGTAAAAAGAAAAGTTGATGTTTTTAGATTATAATTAAAAACCAAATACCAAACCATGAAACAACTGCAAACAAATGCTAATTTTTCTTGACACTTTTGCACTGAACTGATGTCAAAGTGATTTTAAGTGATTGTTACCTGGACGTTTTCCAGTTTGTGTTTGGGTAAAATATCTCTCAGTAAAAATGTCAATGATTTCAGGTCATCTGTGTCCATATCTTCACTAACATCAGCCATCAGAACTCTAACAGAAAAAGACAGAGAGTCAATCATCCATCCACATGTTAAGAGATTACAGTACAGTACAGTTTACTGTAAGGTGGATTACCTGTAGTCTGATACAGACCGGTCGTTCAGTAACATTCCCTCAACAGTGCCCTTGTTAGTGCTCAGCACATTTCGGAGCAGATCATAGCGTTTAATTCTCAGTATGAGCTCAGTGAGAATCTGGTTTGTCATTTGACACAAAACAGAATGTACTGCTCTGGGATCAGCAGAAAAGGTGTCTGTATCCAAAGCTCCACACAGATAAAACAATCGCCTACATTCATCTGTAGTGAGTTCATCTGTGATCAGACGGATGTTGTGATAGAGCTGACCAGACATCTGATAAAAATACAATACATCTTCATCAGACATGTCATAACTCATTTCAATAAGATTCATTATTTCTGCTCAAAACGAAACTTATTCATTCAGTTTCAAACATGAAATGAACATGAAAATACACGCAGGACGAACTGAATAAATCTTGTTGTAAAATTAAGACAAAATATGAGTTAATGATTTAAAACTTCTAGAGAATTTCTACTACATAGCCTAAACCCTGAGGTAACTTTGGTAAAGTTTTGATACCACGACGAAGTGTTTTTATCAACAACATCTCAAATTATTGTTTAATATTCTTCGTAAATAAAGTAAATAAGATCTTACCTTGACTTTACAGCACTGTTCTTCTGACTGCATAGAGAAATGTGAATTTTAAGTCAATGCGTGGACGGAATTTCGTAATGACGTTAGAAAAGAGGAAATGACGCGCGGAACTTTACCTTCACACTCACAGCTGTAAAGCACTCTTCCGATTTAATCAAGTAAAAAAAACATATAGGCACATGTAGGTGGAATTAGACCCACACAGTTTGTTAAGACCAATGATACGAACCCACTCACTTTAGCGCACTTCCGTGTAAAACGTAGGCAAGGAGTATTTTCACTCTACTGAAAAATCCAGCATAAGCTGGTGAGCTTTAGCTGGTCTCCCAGCTTGGTTTTAGCTGGTATTGTTGGTGTAGCAAGCTGGTCTAGCTGTGTAATGTCACTTTTTAAGCTTGACTTAGCTGCATGGTCAGGCTGGAAGACCAGCTGACCCACCAGCTTTGCCAGACCAGCTTAAACCAGCTACTGCCACCTTAAAATCAGCATTTTCAGCACTGTGTAACATACGTTGGTTCAAGCTGAAACCTCCACGGTGTAAAAAAGATTGGGGATGGGTGCACCTGCACTAGAGGAATGCCCTAATATTAAACATTTCAGCTACAACCTTTACTTCCACGCTGCTGATTCATCAAATTCATTCCACTTAGCTCATTTAGAGTCCATATTAAACTCCATTTCGTGTTTTCACTACTTTTGCATACTTATCCTTCTCCCCTGTAGTCTATATCAGTGGTTCTCAAACTGGGGGTCCTGACATGGTGCCAGGGGGTCCCATTTTAATGAAAATATATAAAATACATTGATTTATCATAAATTCTGTGTAATCAAACCACATAAAATAAGGCTACTACTATGTATACCAATGTTTTGTTTAATAAAATCTTTTAGTTTTGGAATATTTTATGTCGCAAAACTTTCTTTGGGGGGCTATGTAGGGATGCACCGTACACAAGGGGGGCCGCATGCCAAAAAAGTTTGAGAACCACTGGTTTATATTTTTGTAGAGTCTGTGATTTTTCACTCTCACCGTCCCAGCACAACACCCCAGTGACTGTAACATTGAGGGTCTATTGAACACCATGGGCGGCGCTATTGGGCTAGCGGGGCTTGAGGATCTATTTTGTAAAGCCCCGATTGTTATAATGCGCGTCACCTATTTTAATCTGTTAAAATATTTTTTATTACAGCCGAACTGTAAATCTCTCGTCAAGAACTGTCAACTTGCTTGTTTGATTATTTATGTAAACGGGTAAAAACGCGTGTTATAGACCTTTCCCTTCCAAAGCGCGTGAGAGGTAGCGCGTCTTTCGTGATGTACGCAACCATGAGCGCGCTCTCTGTGACGGAGAGTAAACTGAATGCGTGATCGGATTTAAATTGCTCATATGCACCAGTCATATCATTGCCACCATGCAATCAGTTAATCTTGTCGGGACTTTGGAGTTTTCGTCTAGAGATGATCTGTTACTCTGTCTGTGGGGTTACTCTTCTGTTTTACTCAAAGAGCTGCGCGGGGTTAGTTCACGCCAAGTCACAGCTTATGGCAACACCTCATATACTGTAGAGATGATGTAAACACATACTAAACCACGGATTAAATATAGAATCATCAGTGCCTAGGTTAAGAAAAGAGGAAAGATGAGGAGAAAGGTGCAAAAAATGAAAGACTGTATGATGTCTCGTCCGCGCTGCTAACAGGTGTTGTACCGAAATCCGACTCCCCGGACAAATCCTACTCCCCTCGCGTGCACGCGCGTCACACACAGTTGGTAGGCGGAGCAGTGAGTTGGTAGGCGGAACAGCGAGTTTGCACCGCTCTTCTGTTTTAAACAGCCTTACTGATATTTTGCAGTTAGTCTCCAAGAAAATACACAACACCACTGTCTTAACTTTATTTAGTCATTTCTAATTGAATTAGTAAGGATTAAATATGAAAGACAATAACACCCCAGCAAACACAAAAACGTTATAAAAACGTTTTTTTCACGTTGTGAAAAAGTTTTGATAACGTTATTTTCTGACGTACTTAATACGACCAAATGTCGGGTTTTTTGAACGTTATAAATACGTATTTTCACAACGTTGCAAAAACGTTTTGATAACGTAATCTAAACATTTTTGCAACGTTGTAAAAATACGTATTTATAACGTTAAAAAAACCCGACATTTGGTCGTGTTGAATACGTCGGAAAATGGCGTTGTCACAACCTTTTCACAACGTGAAAAAAACGTTATTAATACCTCGCATCTTGCACGTGCCGAAACGCGTTGGGCGTTAACAGAAAGAGGGCTCAGTCACACCAAAAGCGCTTTAAACGCTTGCAAACGCAAGGCGCGACGCACTGCCTTTTTAAAAAAAGAGCAGTGCAGCGCGGCTTTTCATATTGCTAAGCAACCACCGAGTCAACTGTCTTGTCAATCAAATATTGAAGCGTGAGCGCTCTTTTGGTGTTAACTGTCATATTAGCAGAAACTTTAAAAAGAGGGCGCTTGCTCTGACCTTGTTTGGGGATAAGAGAAGCACAAACACGCAGGAGAGAGTGAGCGAGTGGAGTCCGGTTCTTCAAAGCAACTGTAAACTTCTCTCGCCACAACGTAAGGCCCGCCTCTCCCCTCATTCGATTGGACAATGGAAGACGCGAATGACGTCAGGCGCTCCTCCGCTCTCAGCGCTCCTTCAAAAACGCTTGCGCGGCAGGCGGCAGAAAACCGCAAGGCGCTCGGCGCGCATAAACAGCGCGCAAACGCGCCCTGCCCATAGAATATCATTCAAAAAAGGCGCCTGCAACTGCCATAAACGCTTTTGGTGTGACTGAGCCTTAATCATCAAACCTGTGAGCTCTCAATCCTTTTGGAGGTAGACTTGAACTGTAGGTTCTGCAAAATCTGTCTTCCATTATTTTAGTGAAAAATGTAGTAGATTTCCAGTTGGCTTTGAACTCATGTTTAACACAATTCTTCTGAGAACCCTTTAGCTACACTGACAAATCACTGGAGAAAATATCTTATGCTAAGAACTACAAGGATTTAATTTAATGCAACCTAATATGACAAAACGTCTAACTGACACAACTTATAATTGTAAACATTATGAACAATGAAATAATGTAAAAAAAAGTGTAATAGTTTGTCAAAGACGTCATAACAGACATATCAAGTAAAACTAATAGTATACAAACACTGGAAACGTTTACTCAAAACAAAACTAAACAAAATGCCAAAGAAATGTAACACTTTGCATGGTAATTAAAATCATTGTAACGTGTTAAACCAAATATTTAATAATACCATGTATCTCAGTTCTCAATAATGATATATTAATTTGTCAAACAAGTATAAGGATTTTAATTGAATGAATGAATGATTTATTTCAGACTGACAGTCAACAACACACACAGTTGAGCTAACACAGTTGAGCTAACAAGCAACCAAATATCTGCTTCAGTCTGAAACAGGTGTAGGCTGAAGCCCTTGCTTATAATGCCTACCCTTTTTAAACATCATATTTTAACAACATAAAATAAAAATAATAAGATAAAAAAATGTATTACCCTATACCATGTTATCAATCAAATACTGATAAAATTGTAAACATTAATTTTGCCTATGCATACAGTTTCATAATCCAAAATTCAAAAAATCAACTTGTTCAGTTATCACTCTTTAACTAGTTTCATATAGTTTCAGTGCATTATTTTTAAATAATTTCTTTAATAATTTCTTAATAATTATTAAATTCATACAATAGTCAAGCAAACTGTAATTTTACGCATTTGGTTTATTTTCTGGGCTAATCTGCTTGGTATGTTTTACCAAAAAAGTGTAAACCGAATTTTATCTTATAATTCAACTTACATATCTTAATGCATTAGGAATAAAGGCCTGGTTTCACAGACACGGTTTAGCTAAAGCTATACTATGCCTTAGTTAAATTAAGATGTTTAAGCATCTTTAATAAACATGCCTTAGAAAAAAATTGTTACTGGTGTCTATCTTAAGATAAATCACTGGCATTGGCTTATTTTAAAATCTCACATTGAAAGTTCTTTTCAATTGAGACAGCTCAAACATCTAAGACTATAGTCAAGGACTATAGGCTTAAGCCTTGTCTGTGAAACTAGGGATAAGCATACATCTCATTAAGTAACGAAGTGATTTTAATACAGCAATCATATAGCTCTAAGATGAAACACATGCCTTGTATTAAGTCATGCTCAGTTAAACAGACAATTATGATTATAGAGGAAGTTTACAGATTTCCAACCCACTTTGTATTGTTACAATGTCTGTAATATATGTAATCTGTCATCTGGCAATGTCAAGAACTAATTGGGAATTTAAGTTTAACTCGAGAAAAAAAAAACGTTAACATTGTCCATTCAAATACCCCAATTTATTGTAAAAATATAAAGTGGGTTGAAAATCTGCAAACTTATGCTTTAAGGCAGTGATTGCAATATATATATAATGTTTGGCAGTTTTGTATGTCCATCTAGTTGCCATCATCTGAAGTCTCTGAGAGTGTAGGCGTCATATGAAGTCTTTACAAGTGAGGCTGGATCCATACTGGAGCTTCTGTAACTTGTATGCGTATCCTTATAGAAACAGGAAAGCAAAAGGATTACCATAGCTGCTGTTCATGTTATTTCAAGCAAAAGATGATCATGTGCAATTGTTTAATACTTTTCATTACTTAAGAACAAGGTGATAAAATGTGTTATGTGAATGCTTGGCTAAAAAGGTAGGACATTTTCTAGATTTACACTAGAAGAGTTTGGGAGTAAAATGTGAAAAAGCTCTGCCTCCTTTGGTGGACTTTGACATCCTGGGTACTACCAAGAATTTTGTGACCTTATTAAGCAATTATCTGGTTCAAATCACAATCTGATTTTTTCTGGATTCCTAATGCCTAGTCCACACGGACACGGGTATATTTATAACCGGAGTTTTCCCTAAAAAAAAAATCCCATCCACACATGCTCGGTTTAAATAAAATATCCATCCACACGATAAAGCAAAAGCACGCTATCAAGCGCTGTCAAGAGCATGCCACACCAGCAGGCGGGGATATAACCCAAATCGTGTTCAGCAATATAGTGAGATAACTGAGCATCTATCTGTATACATGTTAGAAGCCCTGTTGGCACAGTTATTGTTAGCAAGATACGTCCGCCATTGCACAGAATCATCAACAAAGCAGTCCCGGCGCACAATCTTGACGTCAAACATAGTGGATAACGGCGCACACTCTGACGTCGCAAGGCAAAACCCCCGGTTTTACTCTCTACACGACACCACTGTAACCGGGGTTTCTTAAAAAGCTCACCCTGGTCGGGGTTTTCAAATATGCTCGGTTTCAGTGCCCTGATACTGCGGTATCGTGTGGACGAACGGCCGAACCGCGTGAAAAAACTCACGGTTATAAAAATACCCGTGTCCGTGTGGACTAGGCCTTAGTAAATTTGTCCTCATTATTTGGGGAACAGAGACAGTCTCTATGGAACAAACTACATATGCAATAGTATCATTAAGTTGGAGGAACAAGCCATCATAACTATAATTTACAATGCCATGTAAGTCGGAATTTATTCCTGTGATAAATGTTGAATTTTCAGCATCATTACTCCAGTCTTCAGTGTCACATAATCTATCAGAGTTCATTCTAATACGCTGATTTGCTGCTCAAGAAATATTTTCAATTATTATCGAAGTTGATTGTTGTGTTAACAAATATTTTAGTGTTACCTTAAAATGGTAAGTTGCACTTCTGTTTGTTAGAAGTGAGAGTAAAGATTTTGTTTTGCATCACAGAAATTACACTTAATTGCATATTTAGAAAGAACACAGATCATCTTCTGTGATAATTTCACAAAATTTCTGTTTTCACTGTATTTTTGTCAAATAAATAAATCACAGCCTTTTGAACAGTAGTGTTTAAGTTTGAGGTCTTACTTACTAGCCATATGGTTCATACATAGCCCCTTATCGAGATGTTTTCTGACAGGTTTGCTTGAACTCTGCTGCATGGCCATCGGCATGGACAAATCTACAAACATAACATGCAACTTGTCACAGAGCAAACAATATTTAGGATGCAGTACGAAAGGAAACAAGCAAGAGTAGAGTTGAAACGTTAAAAAGGATGGTATACAAAAAATAGAATACACAAAAAATAGCTGAATTTTATGTTTTTAGGTTTACTTATTATATATTGCACAGTGTCACTCACGTTTGTCAAAACCTTCTTTAAATAACTGTAATAATTTTTTAAAGGAAAATAACAAGATGCAAGATTACGTTGTGAAGTGCATATGTGATTGAATGAGCTTTTTCAACTCACCTGAGTTTTCAACATCTCTGTCAGCACTGCAGCCCCATTCGAAAATGCAGAAATCTTGAGCTTATTTTCTATTATGGGGTTATTTTGTCACTTCTGAAATCAGAGAACAACTTTTTATCTATATTGGTTTACGATAAAACATTGTAATACTTTCAGCTAATTTTGAATCCCATATACGTTGCTACTGCAACTTAACGTAACAGTACATCCATAGACTGTGAGTAAATCGCATATTTTAGGATAAACAAATTAACATACTTCCAATAATGCATTGACACCCTTTACAGCGCTTTTTAAGCCTCCCAATGACACATTCAGATGTTCTCAATCGCCCAAACCTTCATAAACAAGCGCTAAAACTATAGCGCTAGCACCATGCTAACGGATATGCTAACGGACTTTTCTCGAAGACACAAGCCATTTTAGTGAGGTAAATATTGAACAAAAGCGTATCAAGTAGGTGTCAACCACAGTTGTGTGTATTATTTTTGTAATTTGAGAGACAAAACTTACCTGAAAAAGTAAAGAAAACCATAAGAGACACGGAGCTCTGTCGCTTTCTGTTGTTCCTAGTAGCCTCGTTTCCATGGTAACCACGTCACTCACTCCAACGGATTTAAAGGGGCAGTAACGTTCAGCACCCGCAGCATACACACACAGCACTTACATAAATAGACATCTTAGAAAACTACATAAACATTTTAAATCGCATTAAATTATTATTAAATCGTGAATTTAAAACTTTTGGTTGTTCTATGTCATATAGGACAATTTAATCTTTTTCTATTTAATCTTTTATTTAACTTTTTTTACGCTAGTATTTTCTAACCCTAAGATTCTAAACCTGTATAAATTTATTTGCTCTAATGAACACGGGGGAATTTAGAGGAATGTTCGTAATTTAACCGTTCAGGAGCCACATTCACTTACATAGTATTCTTTTGTCCTACTATGGAAGTGAATGGGGCTTAACAATAAAATTACAAACATTCCTCAAAATATCTTACATTGTGTTCATCAGAACAAATACATTTATACCAGGTTGTAGCAACATGAGAGGGAGTAAATGATGACAGCATTTTTATTTTTGGGTGAACTTTCCTTTACTGCTCAACGTGTCACCAAATCGAACTTTATATTATCTTTTTATCTAAAATATAGTACAATTTTGTTCTATTCCAAAATCCTACAACATGCCCGACTTAAAAACTTTTCTTTACAAAGAAAAGTTAAAGTATAACATAGTGTTACAACTAATCCATAAGTTTACAAGATAATGAAAGAAAACAATGTAAATTTCATTAATCAAAATGAACTGTAAATACAATATCACATAATTGACAATTATGATTTTCTTTGTGTGTGTGGCTATTTCAAAAATACTTTTCATATGCACTGACCCATAATAGAAGAATGCTTATGAGGGAGACATGGATCGCTACAGTATGTGGATATCTGTTATAACAGAAACAACATTCACATAGCATGTAGATAGAATAGTATTGAATTATTTGTGTTTAAATAGAATTTTCCCTTTTAATTACCCCCCCCCCCCCCCGGGTCTCTGTAATGTTTGCACTTCTGTCAGTTTAGCTAAATAAAAATATATCTGGACTTTATAAGGACTAAGTATATGCATGCACACGCAAAATCTAAGCTGAGCCAGTGCTGCTCATTGAGATTTGTCTGAGAGTGATGGAAATCACTGAAAAATCAGCATAGAACAGCATCATTCCCATGCTGGTTTGGTGCTGGTTTAGCTGGTGGTCACCAGCATATCAGCACCAAAACACAAAATATGCTGGTCTTGCTGTATTTTTAGCAGGGTATGCATGCGCTCGCGTATTGAAGTTGGTTTATCGCATCAATAATGCGCCCTCGGCATTAAAATAACACAAACTAAAATGAACTCTAAAGAAGAGAAGTATGTTATATCTAAAAGCTGCGAGTGGAGACTGATTTTGAGCATCACCTTTGCGCTTTTGTCTGCCCATTTTGAGAGAGAGGGAGGGATAGAGAGGGTCATTTAAGCGGAGCAGCTAGGCTACTTGCGTCTCTGTGGCGCGTGATCAACAGAAGACAAGCCGCTGGCCCTGCATGATGGAGCAGTCCATGGCAAAAAATCAAAACAGTCAAACGTGCGTCGGCCCACCAGCAAAATGCCCAATTACCAGTCATGCCTAAAAAAACAGACGTTATAATTACGTTTTATTCCAACGTTATGATTACGTTATTTTGACACCTAAATACAACGTCTCACAAATGGTTTATTTTGGTCTGGTTTTATTTTCGTAGTAAACGGACGTGATATTTACGTTTTATTCCAACGTTATAATTACGTTATTTTAACACCTAAATAAAACGTCTCAAAAAATGGTTTATTTTGGTCTGGTTTTATTTTCGTAGTAAACGGACGTAATATTTATGTTTTATTCCAACGTTATAATTACGTTATTTTAACACCTAAATAAAACGTCTCAAAAATGGTTTATTTTGGTCTGGTTTTATTTTCGTAGTAAACGGACGTGATATTTACGTTTTATTCCAATGTTATAATTACGTTATTTTAACACCTAAATAAAACGTCTCAAAAATGGTTTATTTTGGTCTGGTTTTATTTTCGTAGTAAACGGACGTGATATTTACGTTTTATTCCAACGTTATAATTACGTTATTTTAACACCTAAATAAAACGTCTCAAAAATGGTTTATTTTGGTCTGGTTTTATTTTCGTAGTAAACGGACGTGATATTTACGTTTTATTCCAACGTTATAATTACGTTATTTTAACACCTAAATGAAACGTCTCAAAAATGGTTTATTTTGGTCTGGTTTTGTTTTCGTAGTAAACAGACGTGATATTTACGTTTTTTTACTACCTAAAAAAACCGTACTAATTAGGTGCTTTTACAACGTATTAAAAACGTCCTTTTTTGGTTACATTGTTTTTTTAATTTAGAGTGACGTTTTTAAAAAGTTTTAAAACCGTTGTGCTGCAACATTACCTAATTACAACCAAAATACAACGTTGTGAAACGTTGTAAAAACGTTTTGTGTTTGCTGGGACGGTAGATCGATTTAGCTCGCGACAGCATTAAGACCAGTGCTGTAGTGAAACTATGGTTAATTGATGCTATCCAATTTCTCTGTACAGTCGTCAATGCTGTTGGCATTGCTTAATTTAATGCGGTGTTTCGTTGAAATATTCTGTATTATGCATTCTCAATGCCCTTGCATTTAAACGTCAATAATAGCAAGTAAAATATTCATTCTCAAAAGTATAGAGAAATATTGTTTTCATATAGCAGACAGTTTAACATATAAAAGCTGCATATTGTCTGCTAACGTTTTGTTGCATCTAAGAAATCTCAAGTTAACAATATTATTAAGACAAGAAACAGTTAAGAAGAAAACAGTTTTGTAGCAATGTTATGTTTTTCTTCAATAAGGCTTTTATTTAATGTTAATTTTGTAAAACAAAAGAATTACTATTAAAAAGACATAAATGCTTTCATGTCATAAGAATAACATGTAAAAATACAAATAATATCATACTTTATGATTCTGTCACTTCATCTTATTGAGTTTAGGCTATGCCCTATTTATTTTCATTATTATGAGTAATAATTTGTACCTGTTAAAATGATACTCCCCCCTTAACTCAGGTTAAAATGGTCAGATGCACATCATATTTATATTAGTAATACCTCATGTTATAAAGTTTATACCATCATAAGCATTAAGCTGTAAACACAATAGAAAGAGTTTACTGAAGGGGAGTATAATTTTCACAGCCTTAATATCACACCTGTTAAAATTATACCCCCCCCTTAACTCAGGTTAAAATGGTCAGATATACATCATATTTATATTAGTAATACCTCATGTTATAGAGTTTATACCCTCATAAGCATTAAGCTGTAAATACAATAGAAAGAGTTTACTGAAGGGGAGTATAATTTTCACAGCCTTAATATCACACCTGTTTAAATTATACCCCCCCCCCCTTAACTCAGGTTAAAATGGTCAGATATACATCATATTTATATTAGTAATACCTCATGTTATAGAGTTTATACCATCATAAGCATTAAGCTGTAAATACAATAGAAAGAGTTTACTGAAGGGGAGTATAATTTACACGGCCTTAATATCACACCTGTTAAAATTATACTCCCCCCTTAACTCAAGTTAAAATGGTCAGATATACATCATATTTATATTAGTAATACCTCATGTTATAGAGTTTATACCATCATAAGCATTAAGCTGTAAATACAATAGAAAGAGTTTACTGAAGGGGAGTATAATTTACACGGCCTTAATATCACACCTGTTAAAATTATACCCCCCCCTTAACTCAGGTTAAAATGGTCAGATATACATCATATTTATATTAGTAATACCTCATGTTATAGAGTTTATACCATCATAAGCATTAAGCTGTAAATACAATAGAAAGAGTTTACTGAAGGGGAGTATAATTTTCACAGCCTTAATATCACACCTGTTAAAATTATACCCCCCCCCTTAACTCAAGTTAAAATGGTCAGATATATATCATATTTATATTAGTAATACCTCATGTTATAGAGTTTATACCATCATAAGCATTAAGCTGTAAATACAATAGAAAGAGTTTACTGAAGGGGAGTATAATTTACACCGCCTTAATATCACACCTGTTAAAATTATACCCCCCCCCCCCTTAACTCAGGTTAAAATGGTCAGATATACATCATATTTATATTAGTAATATTAGAAAGAGTTTACTGAAGGGGAGTAACATTTTCACGGCCTTAATATCACACCTGTTAAAATTATGAGGGTATAAACTCTATAACATGAGGTATTACTAATATAAATATGATGTATATCTGACCATTTTAACCTGAGTTAAGGGGGGGGGGGTATAATTTTAACAGGTGTGATATTAAGGCCGTGTAAATTATACTCCCCTTCAGTAAACTCTTTCTATTGTATTTACAGCTTAATGCTTATGAGGGTATAAACTCTATAACATGAGGTATTAATAATATAAATATGATGTATATCTGACCATTTTAACCTGAGTTAAGGGGGGGGGGGGGTATAATTTTAACAGGTGTGATATTAAGGCCGTGTAAATTATACTCCCCTTCAGTAAACTCTTTCTATTGTATTTACAGCTTAATGCTTATGAGGGTATAAACTCTATAACATGAGGTATTAATAATATAAATATGATGTGTATCTGACCATTTTAACCTGAGTTAAGGGGGGAGTATAATTTTAACAGGTGTGATATTAAGGCCGTGAAAATGTTACTCCCCTTCAGTAAACTCTTTCTAATATTACTAATATAAATATGATGTATATCTGACCATTTTAACTTGAGTTAAGGGGGGGGGGTATAATTTTAACAGGTGTGATATTAAGGCCGTGAAAATTATACTCCCCTTCAGTAAACTCTTTCTATTGTGTTTACAGCTTAATGCTTATGAGGGTATAAACTCTATAACATGAGGTATTACTAATATAAATATGATGTGCATTTAAACATTTTAACCTGAGTTAAGGGGGGGGGGTATGATTTTAACAGGTGTGATATTAAGGCTGTGAAAATTTTACTCCCCTTCAGTAAACTCTTTCTATTATATTTACAGCTTAATGCTTATGATGGTATAAACTCTATAACATGAGGTATTACTAATATAAATATGATGTATATCTGACCATTTTAACCTGAGTTAAGGGGGGGGGGGGTATAATTTTAACAGGTGTGATATTAAGGCCGTGTAAATTATACTCCCCTTCAGTAAACTCTTTCTATTGTATTTACAGCTTAATGCTTATGATGGTATAAACTCTATAACATAAGGTATTACTAATATAAATATGATGTATATCTGACCATTTTAACTTGAGTTAAGGGGGGGGGGGGTATAATTTTAACAGGTGTGATATTAAGGCTGTGTAAATTATACTCCCCTTCAGTAAACTCTTTCTATTGTATTTACAGCTTAATGCTTATGAGGGTATAAACTCTATAACATGAGGTATTACTAATATAAATATGATGTATATCTGACCATTTTAACCTGAGTTAAGGGGGGGGGGGTATAATTTTAACAGGTGTGATATTAAGGCCGTGAAAATTATACTCCCCTTCAGTAAACTCTTTCTATTGTATTTACAGCTTAATGCTTATGAGGGTATAAACTGTATAACATAAGGTATTACTAATATAAATATGATGTATATCTGACCATTTTAACTTGAGTTAAGGGGGGGGGGGGTATAATTTTAACAGGTGTGATATTAAGGCTGTGTAAATTATACTCCCCTTCAGTAAACTCTTTCTATTGTATTTACAGCTTAATGCTTATGAGGGTATAAACTCTATAACATGAGGTATTACTAATATAAATATGATGTATATCTGACCATTTTAACCTGAGTTAAGGGGGGGGGGGTATAATTTTAACAGGTGTGATATTAAGGCCGTGAAAATTATACTCCCCTTCAGTAAACTCTTTCTATTGTATTTACAGCTTAATGCTTATGAGGGTATAAACTGTATAACATAAGGTATTACTAATATAAATATGATGTATATCTGACCATTTTAACTTGAGTTAAGGGGGGGGGGGGTATAATTTTAACAGGTGTGATATTAAGGCTGTGTAAATTATACTCCCCTTCAGTAAACTCTTTCTATTGTATTTACAGCTTAATGCTTATGAGGGTATAAACTCTATAACATGAGGTATTACTAATATAAATATGATGTATATCTGACCATTTTAACCTGAGTTAAGGGGGGGGGTATAATTTTAACAGGTGTGATATTAAGGCCGTGAAAATTATACTCCCCTTCAGTAAACTCTTTCTATTGTATTTACAGCTTAATGCTTATGAGGGTATAAACTGTATAACATAAGGTATTACTAATATAAATATGATGTGCATTTAAACATTTTAACCTGAGTTAAGGCAGAAGTTTAATTTTAACAGGTGTGATATTAAGGCCGTGTAAATTATACTCCCCTTCAGTAAACTCTTTCTATTGTGTTTACAGCTTAATGCTTATGATGGTATAAACTCTATAACATGAGGTATTACTAATATAAATATGATGTATATCTGACCATTTTAACCTGAGTTAAGGGGGGGGGGGGGTATAATTTTAACAGGTGTGATATTAAGGCTGTGAAAATTATACTCCCCTCTCAGTAAACTCTTTCTATTGTATTTACAGCTTAATGCTTATGAGGGTATAAACTGTATAACATAAGGTATTACTAATATGATGTGCATTTAAACATTTTAACCTGAGTTAAGGCGGGAGTTAAATTTTAACAGGTGTGATATTAAGGCCGTGAAAATTATACTCCCCTTCAGTAAACTCTTTCTATTGTGTTTACAGCTTAATGCTTATGAGGGTATAAACTCCATTACATGAGGTATTACTAATATAAATATGATGTGCATTTAAACATTTTAACCTGAGTTAAGGGGGGAGTATAATTTTAACAGGTAGCTACAAATTATTACTCTGCCTCTCTTAAGAGGGCATAAACTCCATAAAATGAAGTGAAAGAATCATAAAGTTTAATATTATGTGCATTTTTACATGTAATCCTTATGAAGTAATTTAGTATATTTTACAAAATGAACATTGAAGAAAAACACAACATTGCTAAAAAAAACTATTTTCTTCCGATCATTGGCTTAATAATATTGTTAACTTGAGATTTCTTGGATGCAACAAAACGTTAGCAGACAATAGTACAGCTTTTATATGTTAAACTGTCTGCTATAAGACAGCGTTATAAATACACAAAGTATGAAAAAAGACATTTCTCTATACTTTTGAGAATGAATATATTTACTTGCTATTATTGACGTTTAAATGCAAGTGCATTGAGAATGAATAATACAGGATATTTCAACGAAACACCGCATTAAATTAAGCAATGCCAACAGCATTGACGACTGGTTAATACAGAGAAATTAGATGCCATTAATTGACCATGGTTTCACTACAGCAACCACAATTAAACATGAAATCTGTTGTAGTAAAGTAAGACTAAATCACTTCCCTTTTACAAAACAGTGGTAATCGTAATGGTCTTGACGCTGTCGCGAGCTAAATCGATCGACCGTGCTATTGTCCTTCATATTTAATCCTGACGAATTCAATTAGATTTGACTAAATAAAGTTTAGACAGCGGTGTTGTGTATTTTCTTGAAGACTTACTCCAAAATATCAATCAGTAAATGGCTGTTTAAAAAACAGAAGAGCGTTGCAACCTCGCTGTTCCGCCTACCAACTCACCGCACCGCCTATCAACTGTGTGTGACGCGCGTGCACGCGAGGGGAGTAGGATTTGTCCGGGGAGTCGGATTTCGGTACAACACCTGTTGAGTGGAACGTCCGCATTTTGGCGGCCATCTTACCACGGGGCGCTCGCTCACTCGTAGCATTGAGTTTTAATGATGCAGGTACTTTTAAATGACTATTGCTTAATAATTTTTTTTTACCGATTTTCGAACGGTTTGGTTTGTTATAAACGTCAAAGATGTACCTATGACACTGCATACCTATACTAAAAATAAATAATTCATGAAACATGTTAAATCATCCAGAATTATAGCCACGTTAATAACGTTTGTAAAAACCCAAACCGTTTGAAAATCGGTAGAAAATTGAGCAAGTCACGGCAATTTAAAAGTACCTGCACCATTAAACTCAATGCCACAAGTGAGCGAGCGCCCCGTGGCAAGATGGCCGCCTGGTGATGCCGTTAGGGACTCGGTCGTAAGACATCTAGCCTTTATACATATCTATGGTCATAACGTCCTCACCTGGCGGCCATCTTACCTCAGACAGTTCGCTCACTCTAAGCATTGAGTTTAATGGTGCAGGTACTTTTAAATGCCTATAACTTGCTAAATTTTCCACCGATTTTCAAACGGTTTGGTTTCTTACAAACGTTATTAAGGTGGCTGTAATTCTGGATGCTTTAACATTTTTCATGAATTTTTTCTATTTTTTTAGTATGAGCATGCATGTACATCTTTGACGTTTATAACAAACCAAACCGTCTATAAATCGGCAAAAAATCAAGCAAGTTATGGTCATTTAAAAGTACCTGTACCATTAAAACTCAATGCTGAGTGAGCGAGCGTCATGTTGTAAGATGGCCGCCAAAATGCGGACGTTCCACTCAATTGGCCAGCAGCGCGGGCGAGACATTTTTTAAATGAAGGTAAAGTTCCGCGCGTCATTTCCTCTTTTCTAACGTCATCATGAGATTCCCAGTGAGCATCGAAGCCTTCATTTACACACTCACAGCGGTAAAAGTACTCTTCCGATTTAATCAAGCATAAAAAACGTTCATTTCGCAAAGGAGGATTTTCCAATATTAAGAAGCTGCAGACTCGGAGCCTGAAGCAGACCCCCGCCCAGCGACCAACATTCTCAAGTGCACTCGTTTTCCCAGACAGTGTGACAAGAAACGTGAGTATGGTCAATTTCATTAAGCGAATCATACTCATTCGAATTGTTTTTTTTAATCAAACTACTTCAGCCCGTCGATACAATAGTACATTTAATATTTGTAAAGATAGATTGTAACAAAAATTGAGCAGATAATGTACGTTTTTCGCATTTTTTTCCCGAAAATATTTATAGCTATATAGCTTTTAACCTTAGATTTTTGTAGACAAGCCATTGCAGTGCTTTAAGTGGCCCAAAAGAGCTGCCGGTACTCTATTTTTTCTTTTTTTTCCTGACTCGACTCCTACATTGAAGGGGTTTTATATTCAGCAGTCAACAGACGACCTTGTAAAAAATAATAAATCCTTTTATAAGTTTGTGGATTTGCTTGAGCTAGAAAGAGCTACTTAACATAAATAACATGTGCAAGAGGATTTTGAAAAAATACCATTAGAAAGAGCTTTTGAACATAAATAAAATGTGCAAAAGGTAGATATGCGAGTAAAATTTTCAGCATGGTTAAATGCTAAATCTAGTTGTTCAGATAGAAAGAGCTTGAAAAAAAACTTTAAAATGACACCAAGACCATGTCTATGGGTTCAAGAATAACAAAATACTGGCCATTTGAAACTCGAAAGTCATTTATTTTGTCCCACTGTTTTCCATTTTGCGGGTGGTAAAACTACTGTGCGCGTCGTTCAAATTCATTGAAATTACGTTCACTTGTAGTTTAGCAATTAAACTAAATGTATATTACAATTTCAAGAATGTTTTCTGCACATCGCCTGAGGAAATCCGAAGTTGCGTCGAGGGGAACTAAACTGACAGCCGCGACGGCGGAGATTATCACGTAGTAGGCTACCTACAAAAGGGGTATTGGATAAAGCTTGCGTCTGACCTGCAGCTATCATTCTGGCTTGGTGGGATGTCAGGCAGCGAGTCCTCTGATTCTGACCTTGTTCTTTTACTACTCAGAGTCTAAAACAAGCAGGGCATATTAAGTGTTCATTGTATTTTCATTTTAATCGAGCAGCTATGGTTGCGCGTTTCACACAAACACACACCTCTCCAGAGCACGTTGACACTGACTTTACCGTTCGACGCATGCGCTTTTAACTTGTAAACGCAAGGGTGTATGGGTAATGTAGTCTCTGCTCTCGGTGGGACGAATTAGGAAGCGTACATTAAGGGCGCTTTGAGAAGCCGCAGCGCAGCCAAAGGATTAAATTGATTTTTAAACAGATGTGCAAATGAGCGTTCCGGTACGCTAAAAGCACGTCCTGGGCGCACGGAGAGGTGGTGGTACGCTCAAGAGCTATTTTTGGAAGTGGCGGTACTGAGTACCGGGGCGTTCCGGTGTTGTGTCGAACTCAGTTCCCCCTACGTTTCCCGTTAGTTTAGTGCTTTTATAACGTTTTCATCACGTTACATTTAGAAAGATTAAAGATTTGAATTGGTTATACTAAAAAGGCATAATATCATGTATTTTATAATACAATTTATTAAATATTTTATACATTTGACAGTTTTCTATTAGGGTAATGTACATTTCTAAAATGTAATGTTTGCATACATAATTAAATAAATATTATACATATAATATGATTCATACTGTAAAAATAATTGACTTAGCATTAAGAACAATACAGATACATTACAGAAATGCACACATATACATCTCAGTAGCCATTAAAACTTTAAATATATAAATAATAAAACCTATAACGTGATAAAAACGCCATAAAAACACTACACTGAAGGGAAAAATAGGGGGAACATAGGGGGAACAGACTTCGACACAACACCGGCCCACTTAAAGCAATGAGCCATTGTAAAAATTTGATTACAATTAGTTGACACTAAAGTAGACCAATTAAATACATTAAGGGGCGGTTTCCCGGACAGGGATTAAGTTAAATAAATATAAGAGTTGGCCAAACTGAAAACAACTTGCACCGACATGTCTTAAAATACATCAGTGGCTATTGCTTTGCCTCAAAATGTACACAAGTAGCCTAATGTTTTTAATAAGGCATGTTTGATCAAACTAGTTATATTTTCTAATTAAACTAAGGCCAACCCTGCTGAAAAAACCAGCAAGACCAGCATATGTTGTGTTTTGGTGCTGGTTTGCTAGTGAACATCAGCACCAGCTTAACCAGCATTAGCACCAGCATTAGCACCAGCTACATCAGCATTAGCACCAGCTAAACCAGCACCAAACCAGCATTAGCACCAGCATCCCATGCTGGTCATACCAGCAAGACCAGCATATGTTGTTTGGTGCTGCTATGCTGGTGACCACCAGCTAAACCAGCATCAAACCAGCATAGACCAGCATAATTCCCATGTTGGTCCATGCTGGTTTGAAGCTGTTTTTTTCAGCAGGGTAGTTAGTTGTCCTGTCTTAAACTAATCCCTGTTCGGGAAACCACCCCAAAGTGTGTTAATATCAAAGAATGTCATCATATTTAATCAGATTTACCATTTGACCTTTTTTTAATTACCGGACCTTTTCTCCTTAAACTATCAATTTATTTAATTAATGCAGGAGTAATTATTTTACTTTATATAATTTATGTAGACTACTTAAATGAGTTCTTAAAGTAAGTGTTAAAATGAATCAATATCAATTTAACTGTGATATAAATTTGTTGCCAGCTATTTACAACTCATACAATTGACTAATAATCAAATTAACTATGCCTACACTATTTATTAACCAGCCTATGGTATTATTAGAGCTAGAATGTGTCATTTGGCCTTTTGTTTGGGTTCCTTTAATGGACTCTGTGGGGTGGTCTTAAAATTTGAATTTGAGTTAGACTCTTTCTCTCTTTTTTAAAGGTGTATATAACAATTCAAAGCGGGAATTCACTTCCAGAAATTTCAAAATGTCACAAATGCTGCAGTGATTTTGATTACCATCAAAGTGGTTCCCCCTAAAGCAATGTGTGGAGTGTGCTATTCTTTTTCAATATACCTCAAAGCTCTGCTTTATAAATCTGAAACTCATCTTCAAGAATGAAGTGGAGTTTATTCGTAGTTTTCTTTATCCTGAAGTAGGCCCAAATATGTTTGTTAATTGGATTGTTTCTATTGTTGTCATATATGCAATGTTTTTATATTAATTAATTGATGTATTCATTTATATGGACAGGCCATCATTCATGGCATATGTGAAATGCAGGCATTATCCTGGCAGGAAGCTGAGGAGGTGTTCCTCCATGACCCTTTTTATCACTCTAGGTATGCTTGTAATTTGCATTTGCAAAAAATGGTATTTGTTATTACATATTATAATATTTGCTATTACAATGTATTTGACAATAGCATTCATCTTTTATTGTAGTGAAGGCAAGGAATTTGACAAAGCAGTTTCCAAAAGACTGAAAAAAGAAGGAAACATCACCTGCAGGAAGTAATTACTTACTTATGCATTTACATTATTTTATATTTATTCATTTAGCAGACGCTTTTATCCAAAGTGACTTATAAATGAGGAATTCTTTTTAATGCAATTGAAGAAAAAAAGTAAAGTCACTAACACAATTCTTTCTTAATTTTTTCTTTGCTTTCTCCTGTTTACAGCAAGATGATGTTTAGGTGATTGTTCAATAAAGTACAGAATTGTTTATTATTGGTGTTTTGTCTATTCTTATTTAAGTTTTGCTTTGCATTCAAAATATCAAAAAACAGGTTTTGTAATGTTAGCATGATAAAATGTTAATAAGACCATATAATATCACATATTTTTCTGAAGATAGTTTAAGTTGTATCCCTTCCATCAGTAATTTTCTTTCAATTACATGCACACTCAAGAAATAACTACTGGGTAATTTGTTAGTCAGAGAACACAATGAGTTTTTTGGCACATGCATTAAGCAGGGAATCCAAATATTTATTTAGATAACTTTAAATAAAACGAGACCGTAATATTGCATCCTATTGTTTTCAATGGCATTTGGATAAGGGTGTTATACGATCTTCCAAACAGCAGGGGGCGCTGTCTTGAAAAACGAGTGGTCCGAGAATGCGTGTTTCTGGGCGGGGTTCTGTAGCTGCAGGCTCCGACGTATTAGATAGGAAATAAACAGCAACACAATGTTCGTGTGATTACTTTGTTTTATAGACGTCTGTAACAGACCTAAATCATCTCTGCTGCATAGTTGCATTTTTTAGTTACAGAATCTGTTACTGTAGGTAATGTAGTGCAGACATCGGTAACACTTTATTTTACGACCCGCAAAGTACCGCGTAATTAAACCGAATTTACAGCGTACCTATTTGTAACAACAGAGTACCTCTACAGTACGTACTTGTAGTTATAAGGGAATAATATTTTAAGTTTGGGGTAATAAGGTGGTAAGAATATATAGACAATTATTCTAGTATTTCATACATACAGGGTACCTATTGTAATATTACGTGGTATGTATGACTTAGGTCTATGGGTAATATGGTCTATGTGTAATATGTTTTTTTTTCATATATGCTACTTATCTGATGAAGTGTATTGTATAGCCTATACAGTTGATGTCTACAAGCCACGTCGGCAAATAAAATATAACACACAATAAAAATAATAGCAACTTGTACCTCTTTGATCTGTATATGTATAGACCATTTCAAAAGATGTAAACAACACTGGTCCAGAAGCACTTCCTGTTTCCGTTTTTTAACAGTAGATAAACGTTGGGATAAAATAAACCAACAGAACATATAAACCTGAATTTACTGAAGTTAAACAAACATCTTAAAGATAATAATATATGTGAAATAAAAAAATTACTGTCACAAACTGTAACAGGAAGTGTTTCTGGACCAGTGTTGTTTACATCATTTGAACTGGTCTATACAGGAGTTACCAGGTAACTATATATTTGCGGGCTGTAAATTAAAGTGGGGCTTATTCCCCGCTTGTACTGTGTATGTACCAGGTAACTCTCATATTTGCGGGCTGTCAACTAAAGTGGTGCTTTGTTCACCTCTTGTTATAAATGTTATAGGGTAAATACCATAAACATACAGAATATTGTTATTTTTATTTTAAAACTTATTTCAAAACATCTTTAAAACACTATAATTAAGCCAACACTTAATGTTTATTATCACATATAAATAAAGTCATGACAATTTTGCGTTGTTTTTGCGGCTGTTTTCCCTGTTGGTCTTCTTGTCCACTCGGATGATGAGTTGATTTCGTCTCACAAATGCTGTTCTGCATTACATATAAAAAACATAAATGAAAGCCTTCAGTAAATGTTTCTTCACTGTGCCTTGACAGAAACAGAGTTTTCTGAGCCAGTTAGTAACTTTAGGCTAATTTATGTGCTAGCTAACCTGCTGCTACAGTTAGCTGGCAACTTTCTTGAAAAAAAAACATTGTTTGAAATGCTTGAGTCATGTATTAACAAAACCAGTCACCTTATCCAGCATGCGGATCCTGCTTACATCACTCGCAGCCGTACTCCACAGTGTAGAAAGTTTTTAAACCTCTTAAAGAGTAACTAAACCCTTAACCAACTTTTTTTAGTTAAAGATCTGTAAGAATGATGCTTTATTAGTGCTGTTCATTTATTTTAGTAAGTTTTGTGACATTTGGATATAAAGTGTTTCAATACTACAATTTATGGTGTAAAAACGTCTGAGTGCTGCCCTCTTCAGGTTGAATGGTGGCCACTGCAGTTGGATTTTCCTATTGGATGTTGGGTCCAAAAAGTAACTCGTGACGTAAGCAGATTCAAGCTCACCACGCCCTTGTTACGATCTCACCACACACTTAAGTTCGTCCCCTCTATCTCCGTTGGGATCTGCCCACTTTTCTTGCATTTTTCAAATATTGCCAGTGGGTGGAGTCAGGCTCTGACCGGGGGTTTACCCTGCGTTCCAGTTCGTTTTTTTATGAACTTCCCTCGCTAACTTCCCTCAGTCTCGTTCACTCGGATGTACGTCATTGCTTACGTTGTACAAGTGCCCACTACTGCTAGAACACTTGAAGTGGGTTCAAATGGATCGCCCTAAGCCCTTGATCACATGGAAAGTGGAGACCGCCCCCTCCATGTGCAAAGCGCGAGTTGCTGAAGTGACGTCACAATCGTGTTGCATTGTGGGATATGAAGCTGCATGGAGTGTACATATGAAGCAGACTCGCTCCCTCTGTCAAAATCGAGGGAGCAAGGGTCTGTCCATACAAACTTCCCTCGTTCACTTGACAAAGTGGAACGCACTTCAAAATGGCGACAGGGATTCCCCCGAGGGGAAGTGCTTAGGGAAGTTCGCGAGTGTGTGTCTAAAACTGGAGTGGAACGCACCCTTAGTTACGCTTTAAAGAAATTTCACCTCAGGATCGCGTTCCAGCAAACCTGCAGACGGCCGCGCGCTCTACACCTGCGCAGTAGCCTACGCATGTCGTCGTCTTTTGCTTTAGCGGGAGCTGATATCTGGTGTTGACTCATTCTGGTTTGCCATTGCATAAATTATATTTGGCTAAAATACTTGTGTTTGCACATGTTGCAAATTTTATTTTACCAACGATATCACCTATTAAAAATAAACAAATAGCATGCTGCTTTGTGGCCATTATTGTGTCATTTGAAATAAAGGTAAATAAATTGCAAAGCACCACTTCAAATATGTCCGCAAATGTGAGAGTTTCCTGGTAAAAAGGGAATAAGTTGCTATTTTTATTGTACTTACCTTAAAAAAAAAGATAATCACATTAAATCAGCTGGATTTTTGTTATTAAAAGCAAGTAATATAGGGTACTAAAATAAAAGTGATGTGCTGTTATATTTATTTGCCGATGTGGCTCGTAGGCATCGACTGTATACAGCAGTAGTCAATATAAAAATTCACAATAAAAAAATAAAAATAAAACATAATTTCCCCATACTTGACTAGGTCATACATACCCCGTAATATTACAATAGGTACCCTGTAGTTATAAAATACTTAGAGTATAAATAATTTATAATTCTTCATATTCTTACCCCTTATTACCCCAAACTTAAAATATTATTCCCTTATACCTACAAGTACGTACTGTAGAGGTACTCTGTTGTTACAAATAGGTACGCTGTAAATTCGGTTTAATTACGCGGTACTTTGCGGGTCGTAAAATAAAGTGTTAGTGATTACTTTTATTTCTGGCGGTGTATTATATAATTATTTCTCTAATAAGATCGGTCACAAACATGATTCCTGCACGATCTAATGTGTTGCATGTTAACCTACTGTCATTCATTGTGTGCAACATTTTTTGTCTCCCTCTTCGTGTTCGTGTCCATTTTTCCGGTTGCTAAAAAAACTCTTAGGGGCTTGACACACCAAAACATTTAAACGCGGCTGAAAACCCGCTAGCTGCTGGCTTATTTGAAAAACGCCGAGCTTCCATTGGAAACAATTGAAAACATGCGCCGGCCGCAGGCGTAAAAGCGTTGGTGTGCACGCCCCCTAAGCCTCTTAAAAGTCCTCGTCCGAGCTCCTAACAATTTTGACCTCTTTTAAGGGTTAATGCTTTCTGAATTACTTTTTTCTTTACTAGGATTTTTTTATTTTAAGAGTAAACGCCCACATTTCTAAGAATTTTCTTAGAATTGCGTCACTAGGAGCTACTTTTTGCATTAAGATTCTTTAGGGATACGGGCCCTGATTTAGCTGGTGAGCTGGTTTTAGCTGGTCTCCCAGCTTGGTTTTAGCAAGCTGGTCTAGCTGTCCCTGCTGAAAAAAAAAACCCATTACAGAAAATTGTAATGTACGGTTCTTAAAATACCAATATGAACCATTAGCTTTTAACATTAAAACCACTACACTGTAGTGTGTTTTGGGCCATATTCCATTAAAACTAATAAAATTTCCAATAAAACCAATAGAATTTCTGTGATGGTGTTTTTTTTAGCAGGGGTGTTTTGGTCACTTTTTAAGCTGGACTTAGCTGGTCAGGCTGGAAGACCAGCTGACCAAGCTTTGCCAGGCTGGGGGACCAGCTTTCTGCCACCTTAAACCGGCTAAAATCAGCATTTTCAGCACTATGTGTAACATAGGTTCAAGCTGAAACCTGTCCAAGGTGTTAAAAAGGTTGGGGACCCCTGCACTAGTGGAATGCCCTACTAAATTAAACTCGGTTAAGCATTTCAGCTACAACCTTTACTTCCACACTGCTGCTTCCTCAAATCCATTCTTGGCTCATTTAGATTCCATAGAAATTAAACTCCATTTCGTGTTTTCACTACTTTTGCCTGCTACCCTCTCCCCTGTAGTCTTTATCAGTGGTTCTTAAACTGGGGGCCCTTAGATGGTGCTAGGTGGGCCCCAGTTTAATGAAATTTTATAAAATACATTAATTTATCATAAATTCTGTGTAATAAAACCTCACAAAATAAGGCTACTACTAACCAACAGCACAACATTGTATAATTTAATATGTTTTGTTTAATTAAAATTTAAAGTTTTTGTCACAAAATTTTCTTTGGGGGGCCATGAAGGGATGCAACGTACACAAGGGGAGATACGTATTTAAGATGACCATGCATTAACTCTCAATTGCATAGTCGTTGATACAAAAAGCTTCTTTATTGCATATAAAATAAGTCTATATAAATATATTTTCAACTACAAAAATAATACTTATAAATGTATGTTTTACATATGTATACATTTATTACAAACTTTTATATTTTGGCCAGGAAAATATATTTTGCTGTATAGGTTGTAAAAGTAGAAATGTTTTTGTTGCCACTAAATTACATTTTGAAATACACGTTAATATATGAAGGTTAAAACTAAATTTAATTTCACATTCAAAAATATATTTAATAAAGCTTTACTTTCTACAAAATGTTTTTAGCATATATTTAAAACATATTTCTGCCCCCAAAAAGTATTTCATGTCAGTTAAACACATAATATTGAATTGGAAAAGAAAGACCCAATAAATAAATGTCTGTTATAGTTGAATAAAACCTCATGTTGCTTTACTGCATCCTACTGCTGATCAACAGGGATAAATCTGTAGATTAACATTTACTAGTGATGCACCGATGTATCGGCTGCCGATATTTATTGGCCGATTTTTGATTAATTTGAAACCATCGGCAATAGCACGAGAAAGGCCGATACAGATGGTTTATTAATTAACCGCATAAAGGCAATGAGTTGCAAGTCTGTTGTTCAATTAAAATGATTTAATGTTCTGGTGTGCACTATACTTAAGCACCGACAGAAAACCTTTGTTGAGCTGGCTCAAATGTTTTGGACAATAAAAGAAACAAACTACACTTTAGTGGGGGAAAAGAAGTCCAACTTTTGTTGAAGTAGCAATATTTATATGGTCAGTTGAATGTTAATAAGATCCAATCCATGTTCAGTAAAAATAATTTGATGCAGAAATAAACTAGCTAATTGACCAACTGTATAGTATTGTACACCAGTGTTTAATATCGGTATCGGCCAGAAGTTGTCTGTTTGAATCGGTATCGGCCCAAAAAATCCTAATCCGGTGCATCCCTAACATTTACTATTCAGCTGTGGATCTCAAGGATCCCAAATCTCCACAACATGTAACCCACAGTATAAGTATACAGATTAGTGATGCACCGATGTATTGGCATATCGGCAATAGCACGAGAAAGGCAGATACCGATTGTTTATTAATTAACCGCTGTCGCGGGCGGCTCGCAAACCGTGACAAAGAAGGAGACAACGCGTGAGGTAAGGATGAAAGAATGAATTACATTTATTAAAGTAAATAATAAAACAAGGATTAAAGCAAACAACTAAACAGAAACTAAGACGACACAGGAAGCGAGGGGAGCGAGCGACGTCACTCAAAGGAGAACTGCTTATATACGCTGGCGCCAGCATCCACACAGGTGTAAGTCCTCACAATCATGACGTCACACACTCGAACACGTCCTGCAAAACAAGAAAAGACAAAACAATATGCCAACACTTTGACCCGCACTGGGGTCATAACACCCTCCTCCAAAAAAAAAGGGTGTCTGTCTACTAGAGCTGGGCAAAAAAATCGATTTTCCGATTAATCGTTTTTTAAAACGTGGTCTAATAAAAATCGATTCTTAAAGAGCAGAATCGATTTTTTTTTCTTTCATATTTATTTCCACAAACATTGAATGTAAGATTAACTTTAATCTAATTACTAATCTTCTTCAACGTTAGTGTTGTGGCTTTTAATTTTTTTATTAATTACCCACTTGTAAACTGCTGTTCACTGTTCTTTTTTATTAATATAGTATTTGTATTAAATCTATATTCATTGAGTTGAATCGAGAATCGAGTATAAAAACCTACCCGAGAACCGGAATCGAAAATTGAACCGAGAATCGGAATTGAATCGATCTGATAGCTTGTGAATCGAAATCAAATTGATCTGGAACATCTGAATCGATACCCAGCCCTACTGTCTACACAAGACACACAATCCAAAATTTAAAACACCTCTTCCTGTAGAACCACCATAACTCAGTAATACTCCCATTGTAGAAGCAATTTAAGAGAGTTAAGAAGAGTAAAACAAATTCAGAAAGTTAACAGTTAAGAGGAGTAAGGAATCCTAGAAAGGGCGTCAGCCACCACATTGTCAACACCCTTAATGCGTCTGATCTCAAGGGCATAGGACTGGAGGAAAAAGCACCAACGAGTCAAACGCTGGTTCGGGCAACACAAAGAATGCAAATAAACAAGCGGGTTGTGATCGGTATAAACAACCAATGGGTCGGACACTGATATCACATACACTTCAAAATGTTGTAGGGCCCAAATCAAGGCCAATGCTTCCTTCTCCACAACAAAATAGTTTAGCTGATACGATGAAAACTTCTTTGAGAAATAGCTGACCGGACGATGAAATCCAGACTCGTCAGCTTGCAACAAGACAGCTCCCGCACCCACGTTGCTAGCATCCACCCACCTTAAAGGGGCGATCAAAACGGGGAGCCGCTAACACAGGAGAGGTGGTAAGTAATGACTTGGCTGCATCAAAAGCTTCCTGACAGGCAGAGGTCCAAACAAAAGCTACTTTAGCTTTTCACAGATCAGTAAGTGTGGCTACCACAGTGGAAAAATTTCTACAAAAACCCCAATAATAACCCACTAATCCTAAGAACCGCATCAATTCCTTCTTGGTAGTAGGAGAAGGGAACCCGTCAATAGCCTCAACCTTTGCGCGAACTGGACGCACAAAGCCCTGTCCAACAACTTTGCCCAAGTAAGTCACCGTGGCTTTGGCAAACTCACACTTAGCCAAATTAACGGTCAATCCAGCCTCTTCAAAACGTGACAATAAATCTGCTATACCCACCAAGTGCTTTTCCCAAGAGTCACTGAAAACCACCACATCATCCAGATAGACTGCAACTCCCTCCAACCCAAAAATAACCCTATTCATTAAACGTTGAAAGGTCGCAGGCGCATTTCTAAGGCCAAAACTTATTATGTTATAAGAATATAATCCATCAGATGTAATAAAAGGAGAAATTTCTTGAGCTCCCTGGGACAAAGGGACCTGCCAATAGCCCTTTAGTAGATCGAACTTACTCACAAACTTGGCTGACCCAACCTGATCAACACAGTCCTCAATACGAGGAAGCGGAAAAGAGTCTGGTTTGGTCACGCTGTTTATTTTTCGGTAAACAGTGCAAAACCGATAAGTGCCATCAGGTTTATTCACAAGTAAGCAAGGAGAGGCCCAACTAGAAAATGATGGCTGTGCAATATTATTATCCAACATATAGTTAACCTCACTTTTAAGATGTGTGAGTTTATTTGGAGACACCCGATAAAAATGTTGGCGAATGGGCTCAGCATTCCCAACATCAATATCATGCTCCAACCAGTGCAGACATGGCGATCAATCAGAGCAACTATGTCAGCACGTTTACATTCTGGCACACGGGGCCAACATGACATGCAAATTTTTAAGAGTCTGAGTTTTTAAGACGTCCCAGCAGTACTGTATCCTCTGGAAAAGAAACCCCCTCATCGATTTTCTCCAAAAGAACAGGTGAAGTACTTTCAGACACTAAGACTGATTTTACTTCAGTCTTGAAATTGTAATCTGGACAAGAACGGGAATAATATGGTTTTAATAGATTAATGTGGCACAGCTGTGTTGACTTCCTTCTATCCGGACTGGCAATCAGATAGTTTAAATCAGAAACTTGTTTCATCACTACAAATGGACCAGAATACTGAGCCTGAAGCAGGGAGCCCTCCAGAGGTAATAACGCCAAAACTTGGTCACCTGGCATAAACTGACGTTTCTCTGAACGTCTATCATACAGGGACTTCATGCGGGTCTGTGAACACTTTAAGTGTTTCTTGGCCATCTCACCTGCCTCATACAGTCGACGTTTAAAACCATTAACATAAGTTAACAAATTCTGAGGTGGTGTGCCCTCAGTCCAACTATCACCCAACACAGCTAATGGCCCATGAACGGTATGACCGAACACCAACTCATTGGGACTAAAGCCTGTGCTCTCTTGACATACCTCACGTGCAGACAATAGCAACCAAGGCAATCCCACCTCCCAATCACCCTTCATCTCTGTACAGTAGGCACGCAGCAACGATTTCAACGACTGATGGAAACGTTCTTACGCCCCTTGACTTTGGGGGTGATAAGCACTAGCCTTGTTGTGCCTAATGCGCAGCAACTTCAAAACCTGAGAAAATAGGTGAGAGGTAAAGTTAGAACCTTGATCACTTTGCAAAATGTTTGGAATGCCAAAAATAAAAATAAACTGGGTCAGGGCCTTTACTACAGACTTAGCAGTAATGGTACGAAGAGGATAAGCAGAAGGGTAGCGAGTTGATGCACACATAACAGTCAATAAATATATACTACCTGATTTTGATCTCGGCAATGGGCCGACGCAATCAACAACTAAATGCTCAAAAGGTTGACTAACCACAAACAATGGAGCAGGCTTTACTTTTTGATTAGGTTTGCCTGTCAATTGACAAGTATGACATGTCTTGATATACTTTGACACATCCTTCAATTTTGGCCAGAAAAAATGATGAAGGATTCTGTCATAGGTCTTTTTAACCCCCAAATGACCTGAAAGTTTGTCAATGTCACACCCAGGGGCTGGCTGCTAATGGCTAAAGCCACGCCCCTTCTCAACTTCTACCTCAAGGAGGTCCCCAAAACCAGCCCAATGACCAGACAACAACGAGGACAGGTAAGTATAAAAATAATTCTTTATTTATTTAAATATTTAAAATGTACTGGGGATTGGGGAAAGGGGAATTAAAACTAATATCGGGCTCTGCCCTCCAGGGGGCCACGGCCAAGTGAGTGACAGGGGGGAGGGGACGTCGAAAAACAGGCTCCTGCCTGGTTCCTTCTGCCCGTGGCGCCCTCCTCTTCCTTCCTGGAGGCAGAATAAAAGTACAATGAGTGTTGGTGTTGATTTCTCCTGTCTGGGTTCTTGTATTGCGCTTCGCGGCACTTCACCGCTTGGACTCGCACAACTCTTTGTCGTCAGCTCACTCTCTTTTCCTCTCTCTCCACAGGCAGTGACTGGGACACAAAGGACACGATTAATCTGAATGGATGGCTCTCACCTCTTTGCTGGCTACAGCTCTTGGTAAGTGCGGTTTCTCTCACAGCTCGTTCTCTTAATGCTCACTCTTGTTCTCTCTCTCCACAGACAGCAGCTGGGACACAAGGACACAATTAATCTGACTCGGATGGCTCTCACCTCTTCGCTGGCTACAGCTCTTGGTAAGTGCAGTTTCTCTCACAGCTCGTTCTCTTAGTTAATAGGTTAGTATAACTTTACAGGGTGGCGGACTTACGACAGCTGGTATCCACAGTGTGTCAAATAAGCAATAGTTCCTGTAGGGCGCCGGGGACAAACCCTCTCGGCGAGCTCGTTGGTCTGCAGAGGGGCGGGAACGTCACACCGTCTACCGGGTCGAGCGCTGCCCTTTCCTCGCTACCCGTCGGGCGATCGAACACTGGACAGGGGCGCCCCTTTGTAGAGACCTCGGGGCGGCGGACCTCCTTCGCCTCTAGCTCTGCGACAATGGAAATCACACAGGTAAGGTAGCAATGTTATTGGCCCGACGTCATACTCACACACTACTAACTCTGCAGTTCTTCACCACCACTCTATAAAGTCCACCAAATGTCCAGATGGAAGGTCACTCCAGGATACCACACCGTTGTTTGAAACTGAAACACACTCACAGCATTAATAGCTACAGGTTTCTCTAGGGCCGCTTGCCTCTTCGTCTTTCCTCGACGAAGTTGAAGGCGGGGGTACGTCTGACAAGACACACAGCAATTTCACTGCAGTACGCGGCAATACACAGCACCACTTCAACGTGCAAGTTTCCACATCAAAAGACTCACCCACCACACTCGGTGCACACAAAGGACGCCCGTCTTCCTCCACTTCACTCTGGGCGAATACGGCGATGGATAACACGGCCTAGTGTTTGTTTCGTCGCTGTAGCTGCTTCATAAAAAGGATCCTTCGGCTCACCCACCACGCTGTCTCAGGGGTAGGGCCGCCCTCCCTCTCCTGGAGGTATTCAGAAAATTCACAAGTCAAAAATACACAATTCGTTCCAATGTAATAGGTTTTGTTACTCACGGCTGCTGCACTTCCTTCGTCCCACGTTTCTCTACGTTGATCCACGCTGCAAACACTCCAGATGCACTGGCAGGGCGGTTTTCAGTCGCCCACCGGTATGCCACACTTCCGGTAAAACACCACTTTTCCACAGGTGTATACTCACAGCAATACGTTTCTTTCTCCTTTGTTTATCTCCCTAGGTGTCGGCATTCGTTCGTTCTTCAACCTATAAGGTTTAAGCAATACGTTTCTTTCTCCTTTGTTTCTCTCCCTAGGTGTCGGCATTCGTTCGTTCTTCAACCTATAAGGTTTTCTGTATATCCATCAACATCCATCGACAGCACAAGAAAGAGAGAGCAAATATAGCGATCGATCAGCGTACCAGGCGAGCCCAACTCGGCACTTCAATACACACCAACAACACCCCAAACTGTGATTTAAACTGCTCTTAAGTATTCCTCTGGGTGCTGCAGTCTTCCAATCACCCGGCGCTCCTCTTAACAACGCACAGCTGTGCTTTGTTTGGCTGATTACAGCCCTCGCGATGCTACCGGATGTCCGGTGTTTCCTCTTCCCGGTCCGGGCGGAAACATCCGGGCGGAACCAAACCTTCCCAACTTTTGGTTCCGCCCCAAAAAGATCGCAACCTTGTGACATCAATTCCCAACACCAGAGAGCGATGTTTTTCAGGTACAACTATTTGTATAATAGGATCTCCAGCAAAATTATTTCCATGTGGAACCCATTTCCTCACCAACATTCCATCCTGTAAAAAGTAACCATGTGCAACATGTCTAATGTCATCAGATGACATCACATCATCAAAAAGTTTCTGAAGAGAAACATCAAGTTGCTGCTCCTGTACCAATTCTGGAACAGAAACAGAAAAGTCATCAGGCAAGGAAAATGTCGATTTTACCACAACAGAATCAGAAGACAACTTTGGTTGTGCAGAGGTCATTGACCGAGTCACAGCACATGCAGTAAACACATCTGGAAAATTTCTGCTGCTCTAATCAGGACCTGAAATGGGAACAGATGAAACTACAGGAGGAGATAACACATCAGGCCAAACTTTGTCCCCTGCCAAATTATTTCCAAGTATTATGTGTACTCCATCTACTGGCAAAGATGGACACACTCCAATCACTACTTCTCCACTCACAATTTCAGAAGTCAACATTATTTTATGTAGTGGAACAGACAAGACATTCAATCCAATTCCTCTAATAAGCACATTTGTACCAGTGCTACTCAAAGAGGAAAAAGGCAACACATCTTGCAAGATAAAAGATTCAGATGCTCCCGTGTCTCTTAATATTGTTACAGGGACTTTTCGCTCTTCCCCAACAAAAGACACATGCCCATAGCTAATAAACGGTGAAAACTCACCATGATTTACTTTTCCTGTTGTAGCAGGATCCTCACAAACCCTAACAGGATTTAACGAACACGTCCTGCAAAACAAGAAAAGACAAAACAACATGCCAACACTTTGACCCACACTGGGGTCATAAAGGCAATGAGTTGCATGTCTGTTGTTCAATTAAAATGATTTAATGTTCTGGTGTGCTCTATACTTAAGCACTGACAGAAAACCTTTGTTGAGCTGGCTCAAATGTCTTGGACAATAAAAGAAACAGACTGCACTTTATTGGGAAAAGTCCAACTTTTGTTGAAGTAGCAATATTTATATGGTCAGTTGAATGTTAATTAGATCCAATCCATGTTCAGTAAAAAAAATTGATGCAGAAATAAACAAGCTTATTTACCAACTGTATAGTATTGTACACTATAGTGTTTAATATCGGTATCGTCCAGAAGTTGTCTGTTTAAATCGGTATCGGCCCAAAAAATCCTATCGGTGCATAATACAGATATTAATTTGTCTGCTTACGATACATTACTGTGCTAACATTATTTACATTAAGCTATAGCAAAATGTTTTCATATGTCTAGTTCACCTTTATGGGGAGTGCACCGCATGAAAACAAATTCCGATCATGACAACTTTTGTCATGTAGTTTTAGCATTTTAATATAGCAAGGAATGAATATTAGAATGACTCGACAGATCAGGGACTTACAACAGTTTCCTGTTTATTAATTTCATTTTGGCCTTACCATACCTCCTTCAGCCCAAACTAACCCAACTCTCTGTGGTCACCACTGACTGACAGTAGATAACAAACTTCCTGACAAACAGACAGCAGCTGGTGATGAGGCTGGGAAACATCTCAGACCTCACAGAAGTGGTGTGCACATCACATGAACCCAAATATGGGCCAGGTGCAAGACAACTGGAGATGCAATCAATAAATACAAAAATGCAGTCTGCACACTGAAAAATACTGCTCCATACAAAAGTTTATTTAATTAATTAAAAGGCAACCTGATGAAGACCTGAGGGTCGAAACGTTGCCTTTTAATTAATTAAATAAACATCTCAGACCTAACATTGCAAATGTTGTATTTTGTTTAACACGAAAGATCAACCTGAAACGAGAACTGCCTACCCAGTTTTACTCAGTTTACTCCGACTTCAGTAACTGTCTGGTCTGCTTGCTGACCAAATTGGACACAAGACTACAACAGACAGTCCAGATTGATGAGGAGATCATTTGTGCTCCCTTGCTCACCCTTCAAAATTGGTACTCCTGACTTATCAATACACAGTAGATGCAATAGTCTGTTCCTCTCAGATGATTTACACTGCAGTGCAGGAGTCATATGGACGATTTCAAAATCCACAAACATTTGGAGGAAGTGTTTTGTAATCTATTAAACTAGGTTATATTGTTCCTTAGATACAAATCCCAAGACAGCACAGTCTGTACTACTTTTGTACAAACATTACAGTCATACTTTAAACACCTTTGAACTTCTCTTGGTCACACTATGATTTTTTGTGGACTAAGTGAGTCTGATTTTTGAATATATCTTCAAAGATATTTATCACTTAAAACAAACACTATAATCAGCCAATTATAAATCGTATTTCATAGACTATTGTGCCTGTAGTTCAGATTGTAGAGCACTGCATTAGCAGCACAAACGGTTGTGGTTTCGATTCCCAGGGAACGTATAAATAGCATCACTGTAACTTGTATGAGAGTGTTGGTTGGCCTTCTTTGCATAATCACAGGTTGGAGCATTGGTATGTTTTTCTTTATAAGGCCATAATGTATAAACTGCCTTCTTATTTATGTTCTCTCCTGATTCCTAAAGTCACTACTGGGAAATGTAATCTTAAATGGACAAATCATGTATGACATTCCCGAACGCAAACTGTTTTCGGTGAAAGGGCCTTCAAATGTTTTGCCCCATCATCCTGGTACAAACTGCAGAAACATCTTAAATTAGAACATCTACCAACATTGATGCAGTTTAAAATTAGGATAAAGGATTACTTGAGGACTATATGCACATGTGCTGATACTGGGCTGCCCTCCAAAGGCAGAGTGCAGTATCTACGCAAACACTGAAACTGAGAAAAATGGCTTTAAAGTTTTTACTCTAGCCAGCCAAACATGTTGTGGGTAGATTAGTGGTAATGCATTCATGTAATGCCTTGTTAGGAAGAATTTTTTATAGAAAAAAAAACATGACCATCGATGTGAACCTTGACTCTCAAAATGCAGATACTGCACTCTGCCTTTGGATGACCTTTAACAACTAAAACACTATTGCAAGCGCAAAGTGCAGTATCTACGAACTAAATGTGTTCATTTAACTTTTTCTCATGCTTCTTAATACGATTGTTTTTAATAACTGTAATAGTTTTATTGATGTTTGCATGTTGTGAATGCTAAAAATGCTCCTTTTACCACAAATAGTATTTTACTCATTTTATTAATTTTTATTTATTAATTCATATTATACGAGGTTTGCTTTAAAAACAGTAGTTAAAAATTGAAGAACATGTTTGTCCCAAAGACATTATTGTAACTAACAGTATGCACATTTTAGTTAATTTTCATGTTGTCTCAAAGTAGCACAGTTATGTAAACTTAGACTAAACAAAATGTTTTAATATTAAGTAGCCTACAAAATTAGTTCGTTGAAAAATAGCTCTTATTATGGAAGTGTACTTTTTCACCTAGCGTGCTTTCTGCCGGCGGCCGGCCCGGCTGCGCTCTTCAGGTTGACTGGGCGCCGTTAACTTTGCCTAACAATATAACTTTACTAGACTCTTATCAAACAAAGGAGTAACCCCTGTCAATACAATTGGATTAGCTGCCTAAAAAGTGGAGAGATGTTCGAATCAACAAACACCAATGCGACTGAATCGGATTATATCATTATTGTCGGAGGATAATGCCTTCAATGGACGGCACAGGTAGGTCAAAACTTGCTAGCAGCTGGCTAGTTAAGTGTGCTTGCAAAAGCACACTTATTGTTCTTCTTAAGTTTTATTATTATTTTTCCCGGGTAGATTTTTTTGGCCAGCTCTAGCGCCTAGACCGTTTGACACAGAGACACCGTTCAAACTTTCAAATGTTCGGGCAGTACCGGTGTAAGTTGCTTGAGAAGATGAAGTCACAGATCCATGTCGTTCGGCCGCCATATTGGAGAGAACACAAAACCTTAAAAAAGTTTCACAGGTCACAAATTTTGTCCAAACTTCATGAAATTTCACGTACGCGATCCTTGGACCGAGCCTCACAAAAGTTACTAGAAGGATTTTTGATTTTCGGAAGCGTTTGTGCGCCACAGCCCAAACTAAATGTGCGTCAACGCCGCCAAAACAGGAAGTAGTTCAAATCTCAATATGTCTGTAACATTTATTAACCAAAATGTTTATATGAACTCTTTACTCCAATGTGAAGATGCCCAAGATAAAAAAAACATTGCAGAAACATGTCTATATTATGTTATTTTCACTTTAAAATGTCCAATTAAAACCTGTGTAAAATTAAAAAATGTCATTAGCCTTTACCAGTAGAGGGCAGCCTTTACGTTCAAACGTGTTTTTTAGACAGAATGTAAAGATAGCGGCAGCCATCTTTAGAAGCTAAGCTAACAGGCTATTGCTCCGTGGAAAAGTTTGAATAACAATGGCGGGATGTAGTTTTAATGTTAAAATGGCAAAATGGAATTTAAAAGAGCTGTTGAGAGAATCGGGTGTTCCTTTAAGATCCACAATACAGCGAAGAGCTGAGGAAGAGAAAGCAGAGAAGCCCGGAGAAGAGGCGACAGCCTCAGACTCTGCTGCGAGCCCGTGGAGGACTCAGTAACCTCGGCTGCCACTCAAGCTTCGTATCGTATATGGACAGATTCCTGGATACATATTTTTAGAATCGTAAACTTCATCTTATTCACTATACAGTATGCGGTTTCGGACGCAAAACTGCAAATGGATTTTATATTCTGAATGCTTGAATCAACGCGAGCTCTCTGGAGAACGTGCATTTTCACATACAGGTAGGAATTATATGATTCAGACATATTTTAATCCCTTTCTTTTATGTCAGTGATATATGGCACGACAAGTTTAATTCCCTTTTTCATCAATGTTTTTTTTTTCCTTTTTCATCAATGTAATACATTGTAAACGTATTAGTTTGTAAAGACGTCAGTTTCGCGTCCTCGGGTAGCAGTGATCGTTTGGCATCGGTATTTTAATTAATTACGAAATTTGTATTTTATTTTTAAATTGCTATCTTGTGTTTCTGGCGCATTCGCGGATTAATGACTCATTTGAGTCGTTTTCATTACAAAGTGTTGCAAATAAATGAGTCTTTTGAGTCGACTCTTTACAAAGCGAATGGGCCAAATGTTTTAAAGTGGTTCGCGAATCAGTTTGAATGAATTGTTCAGATCGCTTCTAACACGGAATCGTCCGAAGCTGTTTTACTCGTAACCTATGTAGAAACACGCAGAATATAACCAGTGTTGGGTGACGTGGAAATGTATTTACCAATCTTTTAACTAAAAGCAAAACTTCACACATGTACCCGCCATTACATACGCGCGACCGCCGACCTGTTCGTCGTCAGACACAGTTAAACGCGTGCAACCTCCAGAAACACTGTAGCACAGATTGAAGAAAATCCATCGATGATTGACGTCTGATTCGCTGTTTAATGTACTGTATGATGTAAGTGATTCTCACAAAACACACGTGACATGACAACGTAAGAAAACATGAGTTTTGTCTAAGTGTAAACTGTCAATGTCCTCAGACCATCTTAGGAGATTCCAACTTTATACATATACAAAACTGTTGTCAGTTTACTTGTCTGATATTTCAGCTACAAGCTACATTTTTCTGTATACTGTTGGTGTATGTTGCAGTTTTACACATACTGTAGAAATGCCCTTCATAAGTATTCTGTTTGCTGTGGAGTCAAGAAATGTCTAAACATTAAAATATGAACATGAGACAAAAGTACAGAATCTGTCGCATTATTTTTTTTAATGGGCACTGAGCTGTGTCCTGATTGTTTACACATGAAAAGCATAAAATATGTAGGATCAGTTTGATTCACTTATGTGCATTTGTGTACAATACACATAAGTCAGCATTTAATGCTGTTGTTCTTTGTTGTTAAAGCATGTATGTGTTGAAACATAAACAAAGGTTAATAAAATGTGACATTCTAAACTTCTGGTATACTGATATTTATCTTACCAATTTCTGGTCTCCACATCAAACAGAAAAATCTTGTCTTTATTGTTCTGATACTTATGGAGGGCACTGTGTGTGTGCGTGTGTGTGTGTGTGTGTGTGTGTGCGTGTGTGTGCATATATCTAGATTTATTTTTTCATGAGTAACTAGTAACTCGCTACTTGAGTATTATTTTCATTGCATACTTTTTACTTCTACTTGAGTAATTATTTATTTAGTTACTTTTACTTTAACTTAAGTAAAGTTTTTGGCTACTCTTTCCACCTCTGTTAAAATCTTCATGAATCTAGGCTGAGTTTGCCACGTTGAAGCCTATATAATCAGACAGATAGTAAGTTAATCGCCCATCGCTCACAGCCCAGCACCTGCATCACTGCATGCGTATCGCGCTGACAAACATACACCTGATTTTACTGCCCTGACGAAATCTAAAAGTATAATTTCTCTTATTAGAAGCTAGCCTAATGTTTGCCAGTTATTAAAATGGCGGTTGTAGTTTAAATAGAGGTCGTGAAATAATTAGCATTGACAAAAAACTGCATAAAACAATGTTATATTCCATATTATAAACTTTTGGTTATGTGTACTTAAGTGAGTAAATAAGTTAAATTCTCAATAAGTGTGATATGGCTCTTATTTACCCCTTTAAATGTAGAATAAAGCTTACTCGGGTATCTTACAATGCACTTATGTTGTTATGCAGTTTTAAAATACAAAATACGAACATGTCTGGATGTAGATAAAGCCTACTTGGTCATATTACAATGCACAAGTTTTGTTGTATGCAGTTTGAAAATACATGTTTGTAGAAAAAGTATATTGTACAATGCACTGATTTTGTTGTTATGCAGTTTCAAAATACAACATGAGTATGTTTAAATGTATATGTAGTCATCATCACTGATATATCTCTGGCCCTCATGACAAACTAATTGAATAGCCCTGTCGTAGATGCTCAACACACAATCATATTCATAAATAGTAAAGAAATGCAATGATATTAGGCTATCAGTGCTGCTGTCGCTCTCTCCTATCGCTTATTTTAAAAATGAGCTTATGATCAATAAAATGCAGCTTATATCTGCTGCTTTTGGTGACGTGAACTCTGGCCTACATTAAAGGTGCAGTGTGTAATTTTTGGAAGGATCTCTTGACAGAAATGCAAAATAATATACAAAACTATATTATCAGTGGTGTATAAACACCTTTCATAATTAACCGTTATGTTTTTATTACTTTAGAATGAGACGTTTTTATCTACATACACCGAGGGTCCCCTTACATGGAAGTCGCCATTTTGTGCTCCCATGTTTCTACAGAAGCTCTTAATGGACAAACTTTTTTATTAAGTTGTCTCCAATCATGACATGTTTGTCCTGTGGTGGCTACCGTAGCTTCTCTATGCATTTCAAAAGCGAGGGGTGAGCTGTGAACTGAGCTGTTGGTTGCAATTTGGAACCTCACCACTAGATGCCGCTAAAATTTACACACTGCACCTTTAAGTCTCATGTTTTTAAGATTATCTTAAGTACTAAAGGATTTTTGGTATATTATGTACAAAACTAGTGTGTGAAAATAGGGCACTTTAAAGGGATTGTTCACTCAAAAATTAAAATTATTTAAATTACAATTCTAAAAAAAAATTAATAAGAAAACACTGAGGGCTTGACATTAACTTTTTGAGGAACTTGTCCTTCGGACAAGTTAATTTGTGTTTCACTTGTCCATGCACAAAAGTCACTTGTCCGGGTAAAGTTTTATAATATAATGTATTTTTTGTGTTTTGCTAATCAGTGGCAGAGCAAGGGATTTTTCATAGAGGAGTCAGACAACTAATTTTTTCTTACACTTGTCCTACAAAAAATCCACTTGTCCCGGACAAGCGGACAAGCCTTAATGTCGAACCCTGAACATGTGCAGCACAGCCGTTATAGTTGGTTCTAGGCTAGCTAGAGCGGGTTCTCTAGGCTTGTGATCCCTGTATTTACATAAAATGGTCTGTGCTAAGCCCCGGATGTCCTTAAATGCTGGAAGCACCCCTGGTTACAAGCCTGTATACATTTCTGTGTGTGTGTGTGTGTGTGTGTGTGTGTGTGTGTGTGTGTGTGTGTGTGTCAGGAATGCTTTCACGTATTGAAACCAAACTTTGTACATGAACTTGGGACTCCAATGCGAGGATGCACAAGATAAAAAACATTCTAAAATTTTACATTTCACAAATCACGTTAGTGACCGCACCAGAGCAAGCACACTTTTGCGGTTCCTCTGGAAGTGCATTTTCTAGTTAACTACTTATAAAGCTGTAATTTGCCTTAGTATGAGTTATTATTTTGCTATCTTCCTTACCCGTATTTGTTTATTTGCATTTTAACGCGAGTTCAACCATCATTTGGACGCGGCATTGTGCCATGGTTGGTTTGTTGTTGTGTGTTACGATCGGGAAAAACCGCAGTATCTGCTGTGTCAAAGCCGGGGAAACAATGCCAGAACGCAGTAACGTCACTTACTGCGATTTGCCTTGGTATTAGCATGGATTTAGTAGTTACTGCAATTTTGACACCCTCGTTTCTCTGAAATGGGACAAAATTTAACCAGGAGACTTTGTCACAAGACAGAACAGATTTCAAGCATTAACTCAATTTTGACCAAGCGTGTAGTTACTGCGCTTTGGCTTTGGACGGCAGTGGGTGTTGCTGGTGATTATGTGCAGATTATGTTAATTTGCCAACTTTTTTCTCTTTCTCTATGTTTTATGTTGTCTGTTTTTGCTGTATATTATGAAACTTTTATTCTGCTGTCTTGGCCAGGACTCCCTTGAAAAAGAGATTCTGAATCTCAATGGGATTTCTTTCCTGGTTAAATAAAAAAATAAATAAAAAGCATAAATGTAAATGAGTAGCTAAAATACTTTATTGTTTTGCCAAGGAAATAAAGTCAATTAAGGACCTGTAAAATACAATCTCATTCTGATTTAGCCTGTAACTTAGTTCTCTCTATTTAATTACAGTGCATTGTAAGAAATAATGAATCCTTCAGGGTATTTTGATAAAACATCAGTGTCAACAAAATCAACAAAAACCCAGGGTAATTTATTCATATTTATTCTATAGATTGGTCATGGGAAATGTAATAATGAATGAACACATGGGCTAAAGTCTCTGCTAGAAAGACAACAGGCGTAACCTGTATGAAACCGAGAGTCCGGTGGTTAGTGGCTCATGATGTGAGCTTTAACTTCTCCTGACGTTAGTGATCAGACTTCTTTGGAGGGAAGAATGTGTACTCCACTGCCAGTGCTATAGCAAATGCTGCAAATCCCGTCTTAAACCCACGCATGAGGACATCCCGGAAGGTAACTGGGATGCCAAAGCTGCCTGTAAATCTCCATGCCTCATTCCTGCAAAACAGAAACATTGTTTTACATCACTCTCATAGGGATCTATGCTATAATATACAGGGTATAACTACACTAAGAGCTTTGGTCATTTGATAGGCTCGATTCTAACCATAATCAAATATTTCATTCCGAGCCCAGGGGTCCCTGAGTCCTCGTCGAGCGAGCCTTTGCTGAGTCACTTCCAGTGGTGTACCTTCCCATTTCCATGTTTTAAAATCCGGCATGGATAATTTTCCGTGTCCATGATCTCCACCCATGATTGCTGCTGCTGAACACATCACACAATTAACAAAAGCAAACACACAACAACACTTAATGCTTCAAGCCCTGCAGCCAAGTGCTGACTGCAAATTCAAAAGACTTCTGGATGATGTGACCAGATCTTGATATCAGCTAGTTTTCTAGTTGTACTAAAAGTTCAGAGACAAAAAGTAGTCTCATACTAAAAGCATGAAAACAGATGATTTACAGTGGTGATGCAATGCGCACTAATGTAACACACTGACTCATAAATATTTTTAATACGGAGTTAATACTTTTAAACAATGTAAGACTGGTGTTTAGTTAAGTGACACGAGCATAACGTGAATGCGAGTAAAGACTCTGCAGTACTACTTCACAACAACACTGAGCTAAAGACGATAGGATGTGTCAAAGGGTTTAGCAGTTCAGTATCGATATTTAGTTTAAGCTCACTTGTTTATTTTCTTACATTTACTTAAGCTTTGTTAAATAGTAGCTAGCTACAAACAGACAGAAAGCAGAAGCACAGTCAAGCCCAGTAACGTTAATATCAGCTAACTGTAAACATTCATCGGTGAAGGCGTTCAAACAGCGAATAAATCCCTTCTTAAGTTAAAACAGCCTGCTATATTGTGTAATATTTCTTCGTCTTTGATGTTTCATGACGGTTGGCAATTGTGTAATATTTTGTTAGCATGTTAAACAGCAGCACACATACCTTTTCAAAGCAAAGTGACCTCCAACACAAACACGAAACGATGCCGGAAGTTTGGTTTTTACTTCCTGTGAAGAACGGCACACTGTATAGAAATAAATACTAATTAATAATAAATATAAACAAGCTGTCGTTTCAACAAACTAATTTCAAAACACTAAAATGTTATTAAAATGATATGTTAATATATTTTTTAAATACGGAATAATTTTTAACCCTCGAGGACTTTTCTTTTGAAACGCTCTTTGACCTGTTTAGCGCATGCGCGGAAGCGGCTTTCAAAATGAATGGACGGGGTAGTGACCGGGATCATGTTTGTCATGCAATTTATGGATATTTATAACGTATAGTGTCTTGTAAATACTTTAGACCTGTTTCCAGGGGTTCGGTCATTATATTTCTGCGTACTACACACGCGTTGTCAGTTAATTTACTGTTTGATAGTCACCGAACACAACCAACTCTTAACAGGTCTCATACAACGTTATCCAAGTTGCTGTAGTGTTTATTGTGCTGATGGGTGTAGTAGTGAGGAATCTACAGAGTGTTGTTCCTCTGAGAAGAGCCAGACTGCGAGCAGATGTAGAAACATTGAGATTGATCTTCGGTGTTCAGAGGTTTGATATGAGCATCGTCTGTGTTGACAACCGCAGGATCCAGAGAATAAACCACGTGTACAGGAGACAGAAACAACCTACAGATGTGCTGTCCTTTCCTTTTTACGAGGTAATCATAAACTGAGACTTTGTGTTGAATAATTATAATAATGTGGATAAATTAAATAGGTTTTGCTTCATATGTCACATTGAGATTTGTAATAATTCAGCCCAAAATATCACCTACAGCAAGCCACATTTCTAGCCAAATATGAAAATCTTATTTTGTTGGCCACTGACAGGTGTCTTCTGCAAGCATATGCATTTCTCCTGTGCCCATGGCTTCTTCAGCAGATAAAGATTATTTAAATGAAAGTTTGTCTCATTTCTGTAGGATCTGAGACCTGGCAAACTACCATGTGCCCTCCACAGAGACGACTATAATTTAGGAGACATCTTCTTAGGTGTAGAATATATAATGCAACAATGTAAAGGAACATCCCAGGATCTTCACGAAGCCCTTACAGTAAGATATATGTACAGTTTGATTGTCATTTATATTTATTAAATGTTAAATTAAATGTCCTGGCATTTCATGGCACAGGTGGTGACAGCACATGGAATTTGCCACTTGCTTGGATACAGACATGAAACTGAGGAGGAGTGGAATGAGGTAGGAAATATTTTATCACACCAAATTACTGCGTAACAAACATGAGCAGTGACAGGACGGGTCAAATTAAACTATACCCAGTCAATAATAAATATTTGGATAACTGACATGACAAACATTGTAATATAAGGTTGCACATTCTGGAAATTCTTAAGGCTGGATACTTTCTATGGGATTTAACTGGAATATATGGATATCAACGGGAATATTTGGGAATTGAAAAAAAGTTGCCTATAACAGGGAACTTATAACCCTATTACTGTCACTGTCCCACAGGTGGGACGTTTGGCATTAAATATTTGAAACAATTTCATAGTCTAAACCTACACCAATCTTGACAATCTATATACCGTTGGAAAGCTCTAGGAATATATTTTTTATATTTCAATACCCTTTTGCAAAAATAATTATGTAGTATGAGTCATTTTCTAAAATGTCGCAGACCAACAGGTGGGCCCAAGGTGTCAAAACATTTATTTGTAAATATCCTATAAACATGAAATAACCTTGACAAACTGTATATTGTTGGAAAGGTCTGAGAATGTAGATTTCATATTTCAAGGCCATGATGATAGAAATTGTATATTGACAGTCATTTTGTTAATTGTCACTGACCCCGCAGGAGTACATATGCATTTGTATACATTCATAATTCCAATATTCTTCAAATAAATCCATGAATCTTCAAAAATTTTGACAACCTATATATCGTTGGAAAGCTCTAAGAATGAAGTTTACATATTTCAAAACCTTTTTGCATTAAAAACAATGTAGAGACAGTAATTTATTAATTTGTGACAAGATAATGCAGCTAACTGTTGACACCTAGTGGCTTTTGTTGGTAAAACTACAAAAAGCATGACAGAAACCTAATTTTTTGTGATTTTAACTTGAAATTTGGTTCAGAACTAGTTGAGACTTGTGTCTTTATTATTGTGGTGTTTTGAGAGTAAAACATTAAAATGTTTATATACATTTGATTAGGAAGTATATGCTTTATGGAATTATTTGTATTATTTCAAATATATTTAAACTGGTATAACTATTTTTTTTATTAAATTTTCGCAACTTCAAACACTTCAGTGAAAATTCTGGAAAATTTGTATTACCTTGCATGCATTTCTGCTAATAGCCAAACAAAATGTTTATGTTTGTATATGATAGTTTATATAATTTTCCATAAGTTCTCATTAAGTTTCCAATTTGGAATATTTCCAAAATGCCCCAGATTAAGTTCCCAAGAAATGTTTCCAGAAACTTTCTGCGCCTTTGCAACCCTATGTGTATGTAATACACCTTAACTAAAATAAAATAGTTAAGCACATTTAATTCTCATAATTATGCAGGTTTCAGGCCCAATTCCATTTTTCTGTCTTCCCCCTTCGTTTATAAGGACTATGCGAATTGGGCCTTACCGTCACGTGAACGTGCAAAACTAAGGGGAAGGGTAAGACCTAAATTAGATTATAATTAAGATTTCTATAATGACCTATAGACTTGTAAGGGCTATTGTTGTGAAGTGCAATAAAAAAATGAATCAAGGAGACAATGATGAATCAGCATAAGATGTGTTATAAAAAGTAAAACATTATCCATATTATGTGAATTATTCATTCCATACACGTGTTTGTGTGACAATTCAGTAAATAACGTTCACTTTGCTTCTGTCAACAGATGCAACAGAAAGAAAGTTACATCCTTAGTGAATTCAACAGACGAACAGGCAGCCGCCTCGAACCTCTTACAAAGAGATGCACGTAGCACAAGTGACACAAGACAACGTCCTGGATGTGAAAACATAAGAATGCATGTACTACTAGAAATATGTGTGTCTCTCTCTCTCATACCCTTAAATTAAACAAGCAGGCATTTTTCTAAATAAATTTTATTTTAAAATGTGCTGAAGAAAGTCAAAGACTGAATACTAAGCAGTAAATTAGAGCTTATAGCACTGTTTCATATAGAACAACATACACACACAGTTTTCCTCTCTTCCAACAACCTACTCACATGAACAGAAACATGAACAGAGTGGTTATTGAAAACAAGACGGATACAGTTTTAAATCAAGACACAGAATTATGAACGAGGTCCTAAAATAAATAATCCTAACATCAAGCCTTCTACACAACGGTTGTGCAATTTCACAATGTTGAAGCTCTAAACAGACTCGAAAGCAAACAATTCACCAGGTCTGTAGGTGTTGGAGAGGTGTGAAAATCACAGACTGAGATCTTTAAAAAAAGACAAGCTACATCAATAGCAGTGAGCTTGTTAGAGGAACGTTTATAAAACAAGAGTAAAAGAAACAGTCATCGGTAAAGTCTGGAATACGAAGCAGAAGCGTTCTCGCTCTCCTCATCGCTATAGGACAGCCGTATAAAAGCCAACTGGTAAAGCAAATATTGCACCACATCTCCAGCTGAATATCAAACAAGAAACAAACGACCCATATATTCCCCATTTCACTCTTGAACATATACAAGAATAGATTTCTGTACGCAATAGATCATAAAGAAAATTAAAAGCTGAAAACAGAGAACGAGCTTTCTCTGACTTTATATCATTCTTAATGCATAAAAGTTGGGACTTCTTATATTAAAGGCAAACGAAATGACAAAGAAAATTAGAGCAACTCCTCAGATGAAGTTGCACCTTTTAAGAAACTCAAGATGCTTTTAATATATTTATATATTTATATTTATTTTATCCCATAAACACTCTGTACCTACTTGGGTTTCTACAACATTTGCCCATCTATACGTTAGAAATGCTAACAGTATTTCACGTGGAGAAGTGAGTGGAAGAGGATAAGTGTTTTCTCAGGAGTGCTGATGAGGGGTGTGCTGTGTTACCCATGGCTCAGTTCAGCTGCTCATCAGTAGTGTGATCCACATCGACGCGGTCGAGTCTCTTATAAAGGCTGCAGGACTGTACGGCCGGCGTCACTTCCTGTCCTCTCCTGTTCAGACAGCTCCTCAAACACATCTCTGCATACAAACACGCACACATCAGCAGTTCATTCACCATTTCACTACACAACATGATGACTTCACTCTAGGGCTGTCACAATGACTAAATAATCGTCTCATCGCGATTGTTTGACCTCATCGTGGTGATGTCAGATCACCGCAATGATTGCACATCTCTTTTAAAAACACAAGGGGGAGCTGCAGCGCATGTATAAACGAGACAGTATCAGATGGCGCTCCTTAAATCTACCGCGTCTAGTTTGCCTCTTGAACATTTTGAGTTTACTCACTTCATTCACGTGGAAATTCGCGTCATGGGAGGGGCTTCTGCGACTCTGCTCGCTTCCTGTAATCACGTCACTACTAGAGTAAGGTCCTGATTGGTTAACGCTGCGCGTTTTTCGGCCAAAGTTCAAATTTTTAAAAGAATGAGGCAGAATCGCGTCTACGGTGCTGTGCTAAAGGCCTCATTCGTGCCGCGAGTCTTCCAGGTGCGCGTCAACGCGTCTTTACATTGACTTAACATTGGAACACTCACGTTTGACGCATCTACCGTGGCTGGTCTAAACGCAGCATAAGAAATTGTTTTTTTTTTTTGCAGCCATATGAATCATGTGTGAAAATTATTTAATGAACAAAAAAAAAGAATTAAATGTCAAAGCAATAAAACAGACAATTAATCGTCAAAGCCCTAAACAGGCAATTTATCATCATGATCGCCACAATTTATTAGACAATTAAAGGCGTTCTAAGCGACATTACTTTTTTTGATGCTTGAACTGTTTTCAAACAAACGGAGCGTAGCTAACTCCTCCCCCTCCCTTCCGTGCTTTCATGAACACGCCTAACCCCCATCCCCATATCCTTCTTGTCGTTTATTGGCTGGAACACTTTGTTATCGTTTCTGATGGTAGGTTTTGCCTATTTGTTGTTATTACAGTTTGTGGAGCCAAGGCTGCAGCAGCACACGTGTCACTGATATAAACGCGAGTTTTGCCTTAGCTTGCCTGAAGTTCAGAAAACTTTACAAATATTAGCATTATGTGCGAGAATGAACTCTTTATTTGGCGTCGCAGCTCCTTGCGCGTGCCTAGAGACCTCTGCACATCAGAGACCGGCCGGCTGCTGCATGAGCACAGAGGGAGAGAGAGCAAGAGAGAGTCTCGCTGCGAGACCCGCGATGGATTCACTGGCACTTATTATAAAAATTACACGAATAACTCGTTCATTTTTATGAGTAAATTATTTAACATGTTTCTCCGTCACACTCAGTCTAACATGCGGGAGGGTTAGCCACGCCCACTTATTTGCATATATACCGCCATACCGCCCAGCCCTAGTCTAAAACGCGTTAATTCGCTTAGAGCACCTTTAATCGTGAGCCAAATTTCATAATCGTGACAGCCCTACTTCACTCACTTTGAACTCAACACAGAAACTGTGCAGGGACAAATCCATAGATCAATGCTTTAAAGGTATTCAGTGTTAATATAGTATAACATGATTTTTGTGCATAATCATCAGTAGGGATGCTCCGATCAGGATTTTTGCAGCCGATACCGATCACCGATTTGTAATCTTCGTGATCGGCCGATACCGATTCCGATTTTTTTAAAGCTGATATGCAAGCTCTTTGATGACTGTAACTGTTACACTCTTTCTAAATAAAATAATACCACGGATGTTGCCTTTGTTATATTTCTTGCAGTAATTAGGTATATTATTGTTTTAATAGAGACTCAAATAAATAAGCACAACAAATATTTATTCTGCAAAGAGAAATTTAATATGGCTTTAAAAAGGCTTATGTCTCCTAAAAGTACTGAAAATAAAACACTTCATATACTTTACTGTATTAATTAAATATACACGCATTCGTATGAAGTATAAAAATTCTTTAGTCAAGAGCAGAGAGTGATTTTATTGAGAGATGAATTAGGTTACTGCAACTTTAAGACGTGAGAGAGAGAGAGAGAGAGAGAGATTGAGAGATCGCTCTGTTCACGTGCACTGATGACAGGCTGCTGTGTGTGTGGGCGGCGGCTGAACGCAGACAAGCAGCTGTGAGGAAAATAAAAGTTTAAACGCTCAAAACTTTAAGACGCATGCAAAATAAAACTTTTGGCATGAGGATGCAATTGTCCGTGATAGATATGTGTTGTATACGCTGTTTGATGGGGATGTGAAGACGCCTCGCGCTGTTTACCGGAGCGCGTCCTCATAGAAAATACGCATATCTCTGTAAAGGCAAAGAGAGACATACAAATCTGCACGCTGCACATGAGCAACAGGTTGTAAAAATGCTCGCGCTACGTAAAAAATGTCTTTAATTGCCGCCGCATTCAGGATCCTTTTGATGACAAAAGTAAACAGAAAGATCGGTTTATGAGATCGGCAGATTTAGCGAGCACCGATCGAGTCATTTAATGCCATTATCGGCTGATACCGATCGGCGGCCGATCGATCGGAGCATCCCTAATCATCAGAAAACAAAATGCATTATGATAGCTGCATGAAAGCAGAGCAGGGCATGTGCAAACAAAAGCCATCTCATTGAGCCAACACACTTAAGAATCACATCTGCTTACGTGCACAAATAAAGTGAACGTACATCACTACAGGGTCATCCTTCAGTTTAACCAGACAGCCTGACAATGCATCATGACATTACACAAAAAAGATATATGCAAATGATAGTAATAGAATAACTTCAAAAGGGCAGGGTGTAAAAATAAAATGTCAATAGAAAAAAATGAGACCCAGATGGTTATTGTTTTTAATCCTCAAATAATATAAATATTTTGAAGCTATATATTAATGTTTTTTGACTCAAGGAAACCATCGGTTTTATTTGCCTGAAAATAATACCTTGACAAGCAGTCAAGCACTGATTTAGATACAAAAAACTTTTTACCAGATTTATTCTACAGAATTTCACAGTAGACAACAGAGAAAATAGTGTGTCGGCCATTAGCCGACACACAAAACCACACGGACAACTAAAATAAATCACACATTAAGTGACTAACAGTAACGTGACTACAGAAGAGACTTACTTGTGCATGTAAAAAAAGATGTACCCGCTCCTGTCGCGATCTCTCTGCACGCTAGACTCTTGAGTGCGGGAGACGTCCAGATCATTGTATGTGAGCCATGACTGTTTCTTCATATCATACACATCACTGATATAATGGCCTGAACAACCAAGACGACAAACATCAGCCTTTAGGTACACACTGTAGTGACCTTTGAGCTGCTAATGGGACCAGCAAGTATTAGGAATCTGGAGAAACCGCAATACCTGATGAAGAACTGCTGCCAATGTGACTGACCACACTGATGAGTCTGAAAGAGTTTGGAAGATCTCCAGTCTAGAGAAGAAAGTAATAACCATCATCACAACAACAGCAGCACTCGTAAAACTATTTTCATCTTCAGGAGACGGTTTAGGGATCTACCTCAGCATTCCTCTTGAGTTCTTCAGCCTCAGCCTCACTGTACTCCATATCTAGACCATCTTCATTTCCAGAGTCATCATCAGAGCACAACAGCTCAGGCAAAGAGTTATTGAACTCTACAAGAACATAAGACTTCAGATTAATACACATGCAGTGTTTGTTAACATTCAAACAGGAGCAGAGATATTCAGATCGTCTGACCTTGTAGACTGAGCTCGGTAGCTCTTTTTAGATCATCATCTTCTCTCATCTCTCTCGCCTCCTGTGGTGTTAACACAAGATTTTAATACTTCTCTCATTCATCAATGATGATTTGAGTCTGAGATGAAGATGATGTTCTTACATGTTCCTGCAGGCTCTGAGCGAGGGCCTGCTGCAGTTCCTGCTCCTCACGCTCCTGATCCAAACTATACTGTTGTACCCAGTCCAGTTCTCCCTGCGCACCCTCAGGAGTCTGGTTCTCCTTGTTCTCATCCATGGTCAGGTCCAAAGACTCAAGAGCATCTGGACATGAACCGGTTTAAACATTGCATGTCATGCCCTGGACATTGTGCAAACACTACAAATGTATGATCATGGACATAGTTTGAAGTGGCGCACCTGTAGGCTGTTTCTCTGCATCCAGTAGGTTTAAATGATGAGTCAGGTCCTGACTATCGGTATCTCCAATCCCCGTATCAGGACTACTGGTAGGCTCGTCGTCAGGGCATGTAGGCAGGTTAGTGTCATCATGATTATTCTCCATCACAGCTTCAAGCATCTCATCATCATTGATGGCGTTAAACTCCAAGTGCTCAACCTGTCCAGTGTGTTGCACCTAAGGAAAGAGAAACGGGGGGTCTCAGTTTTTGGTGCTCAGGACTGTTACTGTTATTTACATAACACTGAAGGGCTCGTTATAGTCGTGCGTAGGTCCTACGGCGTAGCAGCGATGGCGTAAGTTCCGCGTCGGTTTTCATTTATACTTTTGCGTCGTCGTCCGCGTGGACGTGCAAGCACACGCGTGGCCGCTGGTAGGCAGTATCCACGCGTGTAACCACAGTAGCAGCACAAACGTGAAAGAAAAGAAGCCTAGCAAGTTAACCCACAAACGAAGAAGAAACAGCAACTTGTGTATAATTTGAGAAGACCAGCAATGATGGAAGTAAATAAACAGCGACTTTTGATGCAGTTTGAGTTAAATCACTCCTCAACTTCGCTCATCTTTGTTTTCACCGTCGCAAACGGAAATACCTATGACACAGTTTTTTTACCTGACGGGAGGGGTTCTGGTGGACCAATCACAGCGCTTGTGGTCCGCGTAGATCCGACGCGCTGTTAATTTTTTTGTGAGGTGCGCGTCAGGCTACGCACAGGCTACGGATAGCCTACGCTGTCGGTAGAGGCGTCAAGCGTGAGTGATTTCAATGTTAAGTCAATGTGAAGAAGCGTTGAGGCGCATCTGGAGGTTTTATAACCTGTGAAAGCCACACGTTAATTTGGGAGGGGCTTCTGCGACTCTGTTCGCTTCCTGTAATCACATCACTACTAGAGCAAGCTCCTGATTGGTTAACGCAGCACATTTTCCACCAAAGTTCAATTTTTTCAACTTGCGCGTTTCCTGCGGCAACACTCTAGACGCGCGAATGAGGCGGAATCGTGTCTACCGCACCGGGCTAAACACCTCATTTGCGCTGCGGTATACACGATTATGCCTCATTCGCGCATCTAGTTTGTGTAATATCATTAACATTATAAGAAACTCCGTTCAAAGTTGTTCAACTCCGGAATGGTAATGTTAATTAATAAAGATATTAAATTGTATTAATCATTATTTCTTCATTTCTTTGTGTTTGTTATGAGCAGACAGTTATATTAAACACGTAGGCTAACGTTACTTTAGTAGGATTTGTATATTTTATTTTGATTTGTTAAAATTAAATTAATAAATTACATGTTCTGTCAAAATTTTACATTTAAAGCAAAATATTTAACATAACAAACACGCGTATCCAGAGCACGTGCTACTGCAACGCCCAAATGCATGAAACAGACACTCCCATCTCTGGAATAGCCTGCATCATTTTAATCCTGTCCGAATCGGTACATAAAATCACAGACGTCCTGGGGGACATGTTGAAATTCAAACGTCGTTTGGAAAACTAATCCTGTCCGAATAGTGCTAATGACTACAGTTTAACGCGCTGCTTTCATGCGTGAATGAAGAGAGTAAACTCAAAATTTTAAAACTGCAAACTAGTTGCGGTAGACACGAATTTGACGCCTCAAATGCGGCTGGTGTGAACCCACGGTTACACTTCTGTAAGATCTCTTCACTGCATACATTAAGATTAAAATTAAAAGTACTTTAAATCTCAATCTGCATTGGCAATTTATAAAGAATTAAATAAAAAAACTATTAGACAGTGAATAATCAGGGAAATTATAATCAAGAAGCCATTATTATCGTTCATCTCACCTCTTCAGTTCTGTCATCATCTGCATGATGTTTTCGAGCAACTTTTCTGACGAGCTCTTCCTCACTATCAGAGTCACATAACACAATGCTTGAGTTCTCCAGCTTCTGCGAACCCTTCCTGTAAACCAACAGAACAAATGAGTACCTGACCGAGTGAACGTATGCTAGCGTCTGCATGTCAGAGCACTGCTCTCACCGTAGTGTAGAAGAGTTGACAGCCTGTGACGTCTTCAGTGTCCTGGAGCTGAAATAAAACACTTAACCATTAGCACGCATGAAGAACATTACACTAGCAGATCAGTGGAATAAACTGAAAACTATAGTTTGAATAAAAGGTGGTGCAGTACAGTATAACACACCACATCTGGTTTTAACACAAAAATACATGGCACATTCATAAGGTCTGCTGTCGAATTCGCTGACATGCTACTTAAGCTTGGTCTATCAATATGATGTTATGAGCATCTCCACATTATACATGTTAGAAAATAATATGCATAAGACCAGGACATAATGCAGCAAAGGAAAGAGAGGAGCGCTAATGCTGGTGTTCGGTCCCTGACAGGTGAGGCTTACAGCGTGCTCTGTGCGCTCCAGCCGAGGCTGAGAGGAGGACGAGTGGCGTCTGTGCAGTGGGACAGCAGTGTGAGATATCTGGGGATGAAGACCTGCTGGCCCAGCTTGCTGTTCAAAGACAACTGGGTGTTGTAGCTGTAGCGTTTGAGATGAAGGATCAGAACCCTGCACAGAGACAAAACTTATATTTACAACTGAAGAACGTTTAATCTGAATTGTCCGAGTGTCTCTATTTTTATCCAACCTGGGAAGTCTGCTGAATTTATGAGATACTGTAGCTGATTTTCCACTGCACTTTTCACATGAATACTCGATCTCTTCCATCTAGACAGAATGACAGAGACAGCACTTAATAAAAAAACTAAAACACTAAACAGTGAAATCATAAAAAACAGATCACCAGTGTGTAACTGACCCTAAAGAAGAGATCCAGAGAATCCTGTATGGATCTCAGTGGAAGCGTTTTCTTCCTGCGAGGCAGATCGATGGACAGATCGTTGAACTGCTCGCGCTTCATCACCACCTCTCCACAGCTGTTCAGCATAGAAAACAAGAGCAGTGTCAGTATTTTATAAAGATCAAATAACCACAGATTATAAATTATGAAGTTTCCACAGATTGATTAAATATTGCACACTGTTACACAATGAGTGACTTTTTATATGATTATAAAAGACTCAAGCCAAAAGTCACAGTAGCAAGGAAAGAAAACTCCAATGATGTTTAAGTGAAACTAGACTCAGCCTGACATAAACATAACACTGCTGTAACTAACCAGAGGATGAGTACTGTTGGTAGAAGCTTGTAGCTGTGAGATTAAAGAAAAAGATACTGAAGATCACGCCCATGAGTTAAGTAAGGTACAGCCTACCTCTTACAAGTAATGGTGTGCTGCACCTCAAACTCCATGTTGACAGAGACAGGACAGGTATAGATTCGTGATGTATCTGCCTCATCTGCTAAGCGAGCGCCCTGAGGCTCCTCCCAGACCGAGGGCTCATTCCTCCAGCTCTTATTGATCTTCTCCACATCCTCTTTCAGCTGGTCCAGGCACTGACTCAGAAACTCATGGGCATCCTGGGTTAAGACAGCTGGTTATCACATGTATTACAGGAGTTAATATCATCTTGACTTTCAACAGATATGTCATATCACTTACATTCTGCATATAGCCAGAGAAACGCTCGGCTGTGGAGGATATAGCATTCTTTACTCGCCGCAAAAGATCTTTCTTCACATCTGGAGACGAGATGTCTTTCTTAGCCAGGAGGTGAGCAAAACGCCTTTAAAGGAAATCAAAGCATAATTATATTAATAACACAGCGTAATGTCACAGGTTCTGCTTAACACATACAACGTGTTATGACATCATCAGCTTCATATGCTGCTGAGGAAGAGACCTGTAGCCTGTTTCATGAAGTGAGTTGAACAAACTCAGTTAAATGTTAACCCAGGTTAATCTGTACCATGACGCTGGTTAGCATCTTTTTCAACTCAGGTTTAAAGTTTGAAGTCAATGATTCTTTATCATATGATAAAAGGCTGATGTTTTCATTGAATAACTAATGCCGTACAATACAGAAAATGCAGGTGTACGCATTTCTCCACTGAAGAACAAGAAACTATTAATACTATTATTAATTAAGTCTTAAAATGACGATAAAACTGAAAACTCACAACTCCAACATATTTCATAAAAAAACATGCGTGTAAAATTAGCCAAATATAGGTTTGTGAAAATATTGCTAAACAATACAGTACAGGAATAATGACAAATCAAACTTTGAAGAATCAAGGATAAAATTAAAACTGATTGCAATAAAAAATTAGAAAGACGCAACATACAGTGCAAACAGTACCTGAGAAGGGCGTTGATGGGGACTCTCTTCCATGGAATCCCCTGCTTCAACAGGTCATTTGAAAATGAAGGCAAGCTAAAAAGTGACTGGAGGATGGCATTCATGTAACACGTATTCCCAAGGTTGGAGAATCTAATTTTTGCACAAACAAACTTTATGAATACATGATAATGAAATACAAACCTCTCCCCCCAAAAAAGTTAATTCATGCTGGACACTTACCCTTGCAGCGGAGGTTGTGGTTGAGCCGGCGTGGACGGCCGTGGTTTGTTCCAGCCACCATAATCCAGTGTTGGACGCACCTTTTTGAAAGGGGTTGAGTGATTGGGTAACACCAGGCTTCTTTTGGCAGAGGAACATTGACCTGTACTGCTAGGCCTGCACAAGAAGAAGAGGACTGAAAATTATCTTTTCAAGCTTTTTTTAAAAACCTCAAACCCAAGGACACAGAGACTAACAGACCCAGTTCCTGCTGCCTTGAAGCTCTTCACACCACTGATATATATAAATGTTTTAATTCCCATAAAATTGTATAAAATAGTATCTAGTATATCCTCTATAGAATCAGCTGTCTGCCTCTCTCTCAAGGTTTTTTTTTTTATTCAATAGGACTCCCACCCCTAATAAAATTAGGGTTTTTTCACCTAGGAGTTTTTTCAACCCCTAGGGCGGTGCTTCCCGGTCCTGGTCCTCGAGCACCCCTTCCATAAAGTTTTAGATGTCTCATTATTTAACACACTTGATTGAACTCATCAGCTTGTTTGAGAGACATGTTAACCATTTTGAAAGGAAGCCGATTAGTTGAATCAGGTGTTGTAAATAAGGAGACATCTAAATCATTCTGGGAGGGGGTGCTCGAGGACCAGGATTGGGAAGCACTGCCCTGGGGAGTCAACTGACATTTGCTTAAAGAAACAGTATGTAGGATTGTGGTCAAAACTGGTATTGCAATCACAAAACTTGTGGCTAAAACTGGTACTGCAATCACGCAACTGGTGGTCAATACACAAAATGACAACATAAACACCAGTTAAGGGCTGCAACTCAAATTCTTAAATGACAATTTCCTGGCCAGACCACTGTTGTCAGTGATACAAGTATTTGAAATGAAAAAGATTTCTTAATGTCTAGTGACATATCAGGGCCATTTTATGATTAATTGATATAAATTTCTTTCATACTGTTCCTTTAACTAAGAACTCTCTTCCATACATTCCATTATTACTACGCTCGCTAATACGGTTTAATTTTAGCCGCTGTATTCTGCTACTTTTGTTGTCCCCTGATTTTTCCTGCTTTTATTAATGTAATGCTGCTTTGAAACAATTAAACAATTGTGATTATAAGTAAAATTTAAATTGAATGGACACCATGTTTCTGATGTTTCACTATAGATTCAGTAAGCAGAGCTGGTGTAACAGTTCACAACACAAATAGCAATTAAGCCAGAAGATCTTTACCTGTCCAGAAATGAATGGGTTGGTGTGAAGTCTTTAGTTCCTGTTCTACTCCCATAAAATGATGTTGGCTGAAGAGGGGCAGGAACAAGTGGAGCTGAGAAAATAAAGTTTTACAGATGTGTAATAGACCTGAGGGGGAAGTTTCAGGAGATAAGATGATCAATCACTTACCTGATGCTCGGTTCTCCTCTGCATGCTTCAGCTTCTCTTTGCAGCTGTGGAGGAACTTTCTGGGTGTGTCTGTGATGGCCTTATTGTTACTGAATATAGGCAATGAGGAAAATAATAAACACTCAAGTATTTGATGCATACTCATAGAAAGTTATTAAACTTAAGTGAGAATCCTGTACCTTGAGGAGTCATTTTCTTTGGGGTAATCTTCAGTCATATCACCATCAGAGCTCATGAGTCTCTTTCTTTTCTCATTCCTACACAAAACAAATGTGTAAACATGACTAGAGTTCTGCTTAATAGTGCTGCTGATTGAGTAAATGTAATGTTTCTTAATCGTTTTTATATAACATTCAATATAGAGTTCTAATATTTTGATGAACTAAATTAATAGCCCAGAGCAAAATTAAATTCTGTCATCGTTTATACCTTATAAATTCTTATTTTAAACACAAATGGAGATATTTTGAAAAACGTTAATAACCAAACAGATATGGACCACCATTGACTTCCACAAGGGATGGGCGGTATGTTGAAAAAACATTTCACAGAAACGGTATGTGTTTATCAGCTTTATGTTTATATCGTTTTTGGAATATACTAATTTGCCAGTAACTAATTAGCTTTTTACTAAATGTTGACCACAGTTTTAAAAATATACTAAGTTAAAGTTAGTGTTGAAGTAAAAATGCACTAAAGATAACAAAAGTTAAGTCTTGAGACTGGACATGATCTTGTTTTTTAATCAGTTATTTATTTTATAGGCTATTGAAGATTTAGTATGCATTGTATTTTGTATTAAAAATAGGAATGTTAAATGAACAAATGTGAGTATGTTAAAACCAGACTGGGAAAACACACATTTATGAGATTTTTAGATATGGAGATTATAAATATGACACGTGAGGACCATGCAGTCTGTTTTGAGGTGGTCTTGTCACCTTTTATTTTCTTATGCTGCGTTTTTACACCAGCCAGGGTAGAGGCATGAAGCGCGAGTGATTTCAATGTTAAGTCAATGTGAAGACGCACGTCTGGAGGTCTCGCGGCGCGAATGAGGTGTCTATTTTGTGCGAATGGCACGAATTGAGCATCTGGTGCAGTAAGCGCGAATTGTGCTTTTTGTGTATTTTGCGTTTGACGCGAATTTGCGGCTGACGCCCAAGTTGAAACATTTTCGCGCCACGCTAACCAATCAGGAGCCTGCTTGCTACTGTGGCGGCAGCCCCGCCCAGAGTCACTCATTCAACATGAAGGAACGCTTGACATTGGGTCTCATTCATGAAACATTCTTAAATATATGAGTAAATGTGTGAGTGATTTGCACGTAAACAGACCTTCCCGAAAACTCTCCTCCTGATTTACAAACACTTCGTAAACATCAGATTTGATAGTTAAATGTAGGGCTGAACGATGTGAGGAAAAGTTGGGATATTTTTATTGAAAAATAAAAAAATATATAATTTTAGAGGAAATACACAAGCAGTTTACATTTGAGCAGATTTAACTTTTCACAAAAGAACTGGTCTAGCCTGAAACAACTAATTAACCAGTCTTCATTCTCGGCAAGTAGTCTGCGCGGCCTCTAAAAATACGCCTTTTGCGCAGCGCTCTGCCAAATCTAGCCATCGTAAATGTGATTTTGGCCATTTTATAGGAAACAATTTCCTTAACAATTTCGTTTGCCCAGCCATATTGAAATCAATAATTTATTTGATTAAAGTGTTCCGTTTGCAGATGCTATTACTGGAGCTTACCATAAAATTCAAAAGAAAAAACGTATATAATTACTGTATATTTTTTACAAAATGCTGTGTAATATGTACATGATTACGGTGAATTAAAATACAGCCTTATTGATGAGCAAAACGTTCGGATGTTAAACACACAATTTACGCGTGGCTGGGGGCAGGTGTAGATTTCTTTCGTACCAACTAACATTTAGAAAATACGAACATTTTCATGAATACGAAAATGTACGCCAAAAGGACTTTACGAACAATTTACATAAAAATTCGTTCTGCTCGTGTTTCATGAATGAGACCCACTGTCCGTGAGCAGTCAACCAGAGTTCTTAACACAAGTTCTTATTTCTATAGAGACAGGAATAAAAGGACCTCACTTGGAAGAGTGTCAGTGAGGATATTGGGCAACCTGGTAAGTTGTAAATACACATTTCACTTTTGAATCACGTAACATTTATCAACCCGCACCGTTTATTTCCCCCTTATAGCGCTTTTCCATCGCATAGTATCCCACAATTTGGTTTAGTTTGGGTCGGCTTACTTCTGGGAGGTTTTTCATTGGGTGCAGTACATAGTACCTGATACTTTTTTCCGTACCACCTCGGTTGGGGTTCCAATTATAGACCAAATACAAACCGGTAACCCTCTCGATAAATGCACAATCAACATCAGCCATCATGCAAACAGACAACCTCATAGCACTTGCCCCTCCCACAAGAAGCAGATTTCACTCTAGACGCGCGAATGCATTGAAACTGTTCAAGCGGCAAACTAGATTTGATTTTGACGCCTCAAACGCGGTTGGTGTAAACGCAGCAGTAGACTTGCACCATTGTGTCTCTTTCTTGCATTTCTGATCAAAGATGTTTAAACTATAAGCAATTGGAATGTCAAACTACATCACTCCAGCACTTATAGCTTGCTTAAAGTTCAGAAAACATTACAACAATTAACACCGTTATGTGCGAAAAGTGCTTTCTTTATTTAGAGGCACAGCACCTTTTGCGCGCTTTAAGAGTCCTCTGTGAAAGACTCAGCTGCACAAGTACACAGAGAAAGATTCATGTGGATTCACTGCTGCATACTATGAAATTTCTGAATTTACTCTTTCATTTGTTATGAGTGGATTATTTCCTGTTTCTGTCATCATACTCAGTCTAACATGCAGGAGTGCAGAGTTAGACTTTAATCTAACAAATGAATTACTGCAGCCACTTATAGGAATTTCTAGAAGGATTTTTTTTACACTCAAAACGCTTCGCAGAAGAAAACTGACAGAACACATTCTTCTGAATGTCTGCAAAAAAAGTAAACATCATGAATGAAAAATGTACAAACCTAATCTCTGCGAGTCCAGCACGACCAGGTGTCGAAGTGACTCTGCTGGGACTCCCAAGAGGTTTTCGTGGCGTGCTGTCCTCTCTGTTGTCCAGGCTTGGGCGCTTTGGAGTGGTCTGAAATGATAAACAGTGCGTCAGCAAACAAAATGTAGTCCAAGACCTCACAAGGGTTTCTGGTCATATTTTGCTGCACCTGTTTCTCTGATGGAGAAAGACCAGAGTCGTTATGTGGTGTGCGATTCCCAAGAACTAATCCAAAACTGGCACTTCCCTGGTTTGTCTTTAAAACTAAAATGATCAGAAGCAAAAACATATCGTGACATAGGAGAAATAATGGACAGTGGCGTATCAACTCTGTTGTTAAGACATCATACCTGTTTGTTTACCATGCTTTATCATTTCAAGATATTCCTTCATTCTTTTCGCAACCAATACAGGCAGTTTCTCCATCGTGACGATACCCTCTTTAAGTGTTAATATCACACGGGCCATGCCAGGTGACTGACTCCACGAAACCTTCACACTGGGATTTAGCTGTTGAGAAAATAACAAATAGCATACATTAACATCTTAAACGTCACAGTTCAACACCGTAACCTCCAAAGACAGGTCCAAAAGATTTACATCTGTACCTGAAAGCTTTTCGGGGCACCACCACTGTTGAATTTGAGTAACAGATTGATCTTGTTGTCTCTCTCATGGATCTCAAAGATACCTTCTTTCCATTTGCTGCTAAACCCCATGCACCTAATGCGGATGCGAACGGGGCCGCCGCTGGTCAGCTTGGGCACTGCGACAGCCATGAGAGAATGAAGCTCTGGACAAAACTGGGAGCGAACAGATGAGTCCAGTGATCTTCAACAAAACCAACAAGGAAAGGATGAGCTTTGTAGAAAGACACAAACATTGCACACAAACTACCAGGAAAACATCACTACAAGGTCAGTGGCAAAAACTTTGACCCTTTAAACAAAAATACTAGTTTTTAAACGGATCTATCATACATAGGCTGTATTATAACTAGGGTTACAAAGCGGTGGAAAGTTTTCAGTAAATTTCCAGAAACTTTCAATGGGAACCTAAACTGGGGAATTTTGGAAATATTCCAAATTGGCATTCGATTAAGTTTTCTTTGTCGATCGTCGGGAGAATTAACGATCGACTATCGATTAATCATTCATATTTTTTATAATAAAATTTGTTATTTAACTTTAATACTTAAAAAATGCAATGAATACAAATATACAGCGTGTTTTTCCTCGATGAGACCTTTATTACAAGATCAACTTGTGGCAGACAGTTAAACTATGTTTCAAACATATATGTGCGTGCATGTGCGGTGCTCTAAAGCAGCGGAACCTGCAGCTGCTAGCCAGAGTTCTTACACAGAGACCTCATTAGTTCCAAAATAAAAAAAAACAGATTAATGTTTAACATTAAATTAAACAAAAAACATAATACTTAGATCTGAAAGGTTTTGTCAAAATGTAACTCAAAATTATTCAAGCCAGAAGAAAGTGCAAGATATTAGCCTTCCTAACATTAGGCTATAACAAATTAGGCATTAAAGCCTCGTGAAAAATAACTAACTTTAGTAACTCGCATAAAACTTCTGCACCAGTCTACTGATTTTTTTTTGAGAAATAAAAACATGTTTTGGGGTCAGACGCGACCGCAACCCATGGTGACCGTCAGTCCAGCCGCCGCCGAAAACAGCCGCTCTGAGGAGACTGACCGGGATGCACAGGTACCTATGTGTGAAACAGCATCCGTTTTGTGAGCCCCATTCACCATTATTTAATTATACTAACATAGTCTTTTAGTTTTTATTTGTTGTAAAACAACAGTAGACACAAATTTACTATGGTCTCCAACTCCACAATATAGCCTACCATAACCATGTTATTTGTAGTAAAATTGCGGAAATACAAATCGTTTTTTATCTGCAAAAAAAAAACATTTTCACAATGATAAAATCATGGCTAATTTTCCTAAGGTAGTAATTACAAAATTATATATGTTTGAAAGACGGAGATGCGCACCTGTCAATCTATTACATAACAGAGCGAGGCCAGAGACAAACGTGCTCATAAACGGGAGTAATATGGAATAATGTGTGCATCTTTGAATAACTAAGTATACATTTCTTTTAAATATATTTTGTCAAATAAAGTTTTGAGTAGGCTTGTGCCGGTGTTCGGTAATACGGTAAACCACGGTAGTAAAACTGCACGGTAGTGTTATTGTGGGGTCTTCAAATTACCGCGAAAAGACGTGCATTATTATTTTTCCTTTGACCGGTTCAAATTACACTGCACGGATGCTGCGCAGGTGTCACTCATACGCAGGTGCACACCTACAGACTCTCGTGGAGAAAGATGACGGAAGGATGAGTGCTGCTGCTGCTGACTATTTTTACACATTACAAAAATAATGTATGGAGTAAAGTATGGAAGTTTTTTTGGCTTCGTGAAAAAACAAAGAGGGAGTGCTGATAGACAATTCCCCTATGTGTAAAATTTGTGGACGGAATGGGTCAGAAAATTACGGGAACACTAACCTTATGCATCTTCCAGACAATCATCCACAGTTCACGGAGATAAAGGTAAGATAAATGGCATCATATTTCATATCTTGTGTCTAAATAATAACAGTTAAGTTTCCGCTTAGCAATGCTAATGTCCGCTAGCTAACGTTACGCTGTTTGGTTTGTCTAATATCATTACGTGTATTAAGCTAACGTATTAGCTATCCTACCGCTTGCTATCTGGTAAAACATATACTATTAATTATAGCTGACACTGAGCTTGACAGGTAACGTTAAGTTGATCAAACAGTTAAACAGACTACAATTAATGTTAGTGCAAAACGCAGCTGCTAGAGTTCTTACCAGGTCACGCAAGTTTGATCATATAACCCAAATTTCAGTATCTTTACACTGGTAAATTATCTTTTTACAGAAAAAAATGATTTTAATCTTCTAAATTGTGTTTTATCTATATTTGAATTGTGTACATTATTTATATTTGCATTGACTGTTAAATGTGTTATGTGAATTAAGTGATGTGTCACTGTCTGACTGTCAGTCAGTAATAACAACCATTTAAATATGTTATGTAATTTATTTGACTCTGTATGTTGAATAAACAGTACTGTGAATACAAATCGGCATATTTAGCTGTATGTGTTCTTTTACTAAAATGAAAGGAACACATATATTTATGTATCATATTTAATCATACAAACAAGTAAAAAGACAAACTATCAGTAAGCTTTACCTTCTTTTATTCTCTATAATTGTATAAAATGCATCTTTAAGGCATGAAGTAATATTTTTCTTCTCTGTTTTACAGAGTATCCAATCATCTAGCAGTGCTGCTGCTGGCTCATTTTTAAGTGAAGCCATTCAGTCAACGGTCAAAGTGGCTTTCCATCGTCAGGCTGCATATGGACTGATGATATTTTGCAATTTAATCATTTAAACCACTAAAGTTGACTGCTTTTGCAGTTTGGACTTTATTCTGTTTGAATCTGATTGGTTCAGTTTATTGTGTATTGTTTTATTTATATCATTTTAACAAGTTTAAGTTATTAAATCTTTTATTTGCACTATAACAATGACATTTGCTCATCTTTCAACTTGTTTTTGTAATGCATTTCAACACCGTGGTAATACCGACTACCGTAATAAAACCTTCATAAATCACCGCAACATGAAAATTTAACACCGGCACAAGCCTAGTTTTGAGACATGGCCTAATAATGCTTTTTTCGCTGTTATTGCTCATTTAGACTTATTGTGCGGGTAACAGCGTTTTTGACGCATTTACCTCAGAGATTATTTTAGCAATATTGCTTTTTTCCGGTAATAATAATACAATTTATATTTCAATCATGTTTCATTGTCTGTTTATTCATTTCATTATGCTGTTATGTTAATGTGAGGATATTTATTTGCCACATGAAACGTGCCGTTAAATGAATACTTTTATATAATATTCAAATTATATGCGGAATAATGCAGGGCTCAAAATTAACTTTTTTATTTGGTAGCACTGGTGCTCCCAACTTTAAAGAGTTAGGAGCACCAGCAAAAATTTAGGCGCATCCATCCAAAAATGCACCACAACTACAATGTAAATGTTAATAGATTTATTTTATTAAAAATAAAACACCACCACCGGGCTTTACACATCCTATGGCCAGCATTTAAAAGTTGGTCTTCTATTTTATTTTATTTTTTGCTGCATAAATTCCTAAATTAATACCCAATGCTGTTGAAATAGTATAGCAGCAATAATAATTTAACAATTACAGGTAACATGATTAAGATTACATAGAAAATCTAGCAAACACGTAAAACACTGATTAATTGTGACATTATAAAAGTGACCCTAATATAGAAGGCTAATATATATTGGTATTGATAACTGCATTACCAGGATGTAGGGCTGCAACTAACGATTATTTTAATAATCGATTAATCTGTCGATTATTTTTTCGATTAATCGATGAATCGGATAAAAAAACAAAAAACAAGAAAAGCATTCATTTCCAACCCCTTATTCAACACAGAACAAAAATCTTTAGAAATTACACAAACATGTTGCTCCTTGAACATACCTGAGCTGTTACAATAATAATAAAATAAAATAAAAATGGACTAACACAAAAAATACACATGTATGCTTTACATCTGCCGAATATATAGACTTTTTATGATGCATTTCCCATCAAGAAGCCTCTCTTGATGGGATCAAAAAGATAGTAAATGAGTACACTCTTAGAAATAAAGGTACAAAAGTTGTCACTGGACAGTACTCTTTCAAAAAGGTACACCTTTGTACCCAAAAAGTGCATATTAGTACTTCAAAAGTACATATTGGCAGTTCAAAGATACATATTTGTACCTAAATGGTACATATTAGGACTTTTTATAAAGGGTACTGCCCCAGTGACAGCTTTGTAGCTTTATATTTGACTTCATGTGTTTTCTCTGATCAGATAGCTAACTCATTTGTTAAAACTGTTCTATTTACATTTGGCCACATACATGCGTCTTGTCAAAACGGAAAATGCTTCTTCTACTCCCGCGCAAAATGCAAATACACCATTTATTACTTCGCTTTAAAAAAATGTAAAAGACGATGTTTATGCAACAAAAGGCGGCACTTACTGAATGTTGGGCCGGGCACGCGCGTCTACTTGCTTGGCAGTCGGCATGAGCTGGAGCGCGCAGGAGAGTGATGGCACGATGATTTTACGTACAGGTCCATGACGGGGAAAAGCGTTCATACAACTCCCTCTCAAAGTTTTATTTCATTGTTTAATATCAGTGGAGTTTGTCATTGGAGTTTTTTATTCGTTCTAGAAACTTTTTTACCCGCTGTCGTCGCTCCATAAAGCATAAGCGTGTCGTCTTTGTTTGTTTACCTCTTTGCCGGCTAACTTCCAGGTGACGCGCTTACGTTTGGGTTGAGTAAAACACTGACATGTGGTTTTCCTCTACCTTTGCTGGTTTTTTTCCCATCTTTTTCCCGCCGCCCTGTCTATGAGCCGCCGAACTCTGCAAGCAACAGTGCGCGAGAGAGACCGACGCTGCGTCCCAAACCGCATACTTCCATACTATATAGTAGGCGAAAAGCACTACTTCTCATACTCTTTGCCTACTATATATTATAGAAATATGCTGTTGGGGACGCAGCACGAGTGTGTTCACTCCGCTCCGCGCTTAACTGAAGTGTTTTTTTTTCCTTTTTTTAAATTAAACGTCTCTGCGTCACGCGACACGACGAATCGATAATGAAATTCGTTGCCAACACTTTTAGTAATCGATTTTTATCGATTTAATCGATTCGTTGTTGCAGCCCTACCAGGATGCTTTTTCTACTAAATAGGCAATGTTTTAAAAAACACAATAAAAACAGCCATCAGCATTGTCGTATTCCACCGCAAAATGGACCACAAGGATGTTTGTCGAATGTCCATTCACCAGCGCATGCGCACATACACCATCAAACACACTTTGACAGACAGGAGGTCGGTGTCTTCATCAATAATAAACACATTTGTCATGACACGTCTTGTGTTTTTGGCACTTTCGCCATGTTTAAGCAAGGTACGTCTGGCGCTTAAAATGTTTTGATTCCGCCATTAACGCCGTTTTACAGGATTTACAGTAAACACAGTAAGTTACATTTTCATAGCGAAGACACTCGAAATCTTTAAGCCACTCTGAAAGGTTTAACGTCAACTCGTATTTTCCGGTGGTGGAGTTACATTTGAATCCGGATCGTCGTCATAAAATACAGTAATAACCTTGGCTGTAATCGGCTCGCTCTCGTCATGCTCGCGACGCGTTCGTCTTTTCACATTTCCGCGCTCCACGGCAACAAGGAATGACTGATGCTCATATTAGCCAATCTGCGGTCTTTATTAAACGCAAGAACTTAATGGTGAAATTTGATTGGTTATGTATCGTTGGAGAGAACACTGAACCTGGGACAGCGCCAGCACGCAGAATCACAATCAACTCGCGTCACAACAAAATGGGCAGTCGCACAAATGCTCCCAAATATATTTTAAGGTCGCACAGATTAAATTTCAGTCGCATATGCGACCAAAATGGTCGCAATTTCGAGCCCTGTAATGTCTGCATCTTTGAATAACTGTAGGAATACAGTTGCTTATTTTTGTCATAAAGTTTTGAGAAATAATAATATTGTGAGGATTTTTTCCATACGAGACGCTTTTCGTCGTTGAATACTCTCGTTTATTATTTGGAAATCATATATACATACATAGTAGGAAATATATAATGTGGAAGGGTAGCAGTTACTCTGCTTATTTTTATTTATGATATATGTGGAGATAAATAAAGCATTGCAAAACTGCTGATTTGATCCATTCAGATCCTGACCACCAGGCTAGAGATTTTAAACATCCTTATTCCACACTTACTAGTCTGTCAAATAATATCTAAAATATATTGTTTTGGGAAAAAAAATTATGCTTTGTTCTATTGTTTATGCGGAAAAGTGTTCACATAAAGTGTCAATCACATGAACGTTTTATATGCAGAATAACCGGTCAGCAGCGCACTGCAACGGGTGCTTGACGGATTCGCCGCACATATACGCAAACGCACTGCATACAGAGTATTTGTGAAACAGGAGTTAGAAAAAAATGCATTCGATTAATTGATAACAGTTCTTAACAATCAAATTTTCGATCGTCGATTAATTATGCCCATCGCTAGTGGTCACCAACATTTGTTCTTATCAATTTAAGTTAGGGCTGCACGATTTGGGTAATTTTTCCCATTGCGGTTATAGGCCTGTCCCGATAAACGATAAATCGATTAATCGCACGGTAAATAAAATGAGCTTGATCATTTTTTTACGCCGCGATAATTCACATTTGCATGCTTGTTTGTTTTCCTTGTCTCTCTCTCTCTACCAAAGAGACTGGATGACCGCTCCGTGCAACGAGTGACAAGGAGTGAACCCTCGTCATTTGTCAGTCGCATGATCTGTGTGGGGAGGGGGGACTCCTGGCGTAGCCTATCAAAGTAGGCGTACTGAGGAGGATGAGCGCCGCGTAAAGCCGAAAGTATACTAGGGACGTCCGCGTATGCGCGCCGTCCACATGACGTCATTTTCGTCATCAAGAGGGTCCGCGGCCGGCCGCGCGGACCGTCCGCGTGCAGCCCAAAATTTGAGACCGCGCGGACAGTGCGCGTACAACAGCGCATGCGCGTGAAAATATTTAGACAGGGCACTCCACTATAAACAATTATACAAAGGAAATAGACAGCATTTGCACACACACACAATCGTTTTTCTTCTTTAACTTTTACTTCTTCCAAGAAAAGAAAGCCCTGGAGCATGTTTGTTTGATTCCTGTCCTTTGTTGTCTTATTGTTTGTTCTAAACTGTGTTTGCAATGGTGGATCAGTTACGTTTCTTTACCTATCCTAATGTTTTAATGTACTGTAAATGTCGCCAAATCAGTGCTGCCCTGACAGCCTGTTAGACTAATAATTTGAATAAGAAATCATTTGTATTGCGTATAGTGTGGAACGCGGCCATCCGCGTGTAGCCGCGGGGACTATACTCGGAAAGCTGCGCGGACGCGTGCGCGCGCGAGCCGGACGCGGAAAAAAAGTATACCCGGGCCTTAAGGAGTGTAGCAGGATAAAACACTAGTTGAGACGAGAGTTGGAGAAAAAGATGGATTTACTAGAGGCTGTTTACACTTGTCATTAACATGCGTTTTCATCGATCGGATCACAATGTTTTACGTCTTTTCTGACTTTTCTGACACAAGGTGAACAGTGCTATTTTTTTAGCCTTTCATTGATAAACTAAAGCGGGTGATCTCCGCAGTTTCATTTTGCAAGCGTGTGAAAGTTGCGCGATCGTATTTCATCAATTGTGCTGAAAATTCAGAGAAAGCTCTAACATATACATGTAGAAAATACTGTGCAGCATGTTTACTTGCTAAACAAGCAGTGGACATAATATTAGTTTGGGTCCGTATAAACTCATAATTACTCCCGCTGGCGTTTAAATGACAGCGGAGAGACTCGCCCACTGTCTCGACAGACCACCTCCTCACAGTATTCAGGACAGAAGCGGTCGAAAGTGGACAAAAGAGACGGATTTATATACCAGGTGTAAACGTGATATGTCTCTCTCGTCCACTTATACCACGTGTAAACAGCCACGTTTCAAAACCAAACGCTACAGCTGCAGTGTGGGAGTACTTTGGATTTAAACCTAATGACCGAGGTGAACCACTAAACCTGAACGAGCCGTTATGTCGCATTTGTGGTAAAAACGTAGCACTTAAAAGTGGCAACACGACAAACATGCATATGCACCTAAAACGCAATCATCCTGTTATTTTGTTCATTTCTTGTGGATATTTAAAATGTCTTCCAGTTCCAGTATTACTTATTGTTTAGAAATAAAAGTTTATAGATCCTTGAAAAGGTGTATCTGCATTATTATAATGGTCCCGGAGCATCAATGTTATCGTCTATCGCGATAAATTCTGAGGCAATTTATCGCCTAGCAAAATTTGTTATCGTGACAGGCCTATGCGGTTATAGATGCTAATATTGCGAAGTTTGTGTTAACAAGTCCACACATTTATTGACTTAATATAATTGCAACATTTTGCTGTCATATATCGCACAGGCTGACATCGCGATTGCGATGCGATTAATTGTGCAGCACTAATTTAAGTGTATGTTTGATTAATAATATAGTCGAGAGAGATTCATAATTTTAGAAAATAATGATCTCAGTTAGGTGTGGGGAGGTAAGGGACACGTTCCCGACAGTGTGATATCACTGAAGGGATTTACTTGGGACCCGGTTGGCTGTCCATTATCCCACTTATTACACGGCTTTTCCTATATAAGTAAATATAAAAACACAATTTTATTTGATATCTTTTATCAGCACATTTCTAAAGGATAAAAAGTAAACCTTCTGCGAGTGAGATGTGTTTTCTAATGGCTGTAAGCAAGACACGTTAAGACAAGTTAAAAGTCCATACAAGATAAACATTCATTTTATTCATTTCTAAATAACATGCCATATATGTTCATTTCTATTAGGGATGGGCACGGATATTCGAATATTCGAATATTCGATCGGCAATAATAATTCGAATTTAAAAAATGCTATTCGAATGTTTGTTTGTTTTTAATGTGCCACCAAAGGGTTACGACTTATTTAATGCTTTTTCACTTCATCTATACTCTTTTACAGACTTAAATGTAAGATATACATGAACATTAATTCGTATATATTTCTGATTGTTTGGCAATGCAGATTGCAGACGAATTTAAGTTTTTTTTCTTTTATCTCCGAGTTTGGCCGCGCCGCGCCATATTTGGCAACTGTCAGTGAGGGCTCACGTGTTATTAAACGTGCTTCTCCGCCGCCCGCATCAACACATCATGAGAGATTTGTAAGCTTTCTGTTATAAAGTCTACTTTATTTTGTTAATAACGAGACAGACACGGAGAACGAAATGAAACGGAGAAGATTTATTATATGCGGTGCTCTTTCAAAAATGAACCGGATAACTGCACATGGCTGTTTAAAAGCAAAGCTCCGTCTTTGTGAAATCTTGTTAAATTAAGATAACGTTAGTAACTTTGCACAGTCAGCAATAATCTATCTAGCCAGCTTACGTTATTTGTAAAATAATGTTAAATACAGATATTCAATCTTGTTCAATCCGTCTGTTGTTTTTATCGGATAACCATCATCACGTGCAACACGAGGAAGAGTTTTCTCCGCAGCACCGGCATTATTGTATCTAGTCAGAAGAACGGGCTTTCACCGAAGCAGGTAGGGTAAAGATGGTTTCTTGATTCACAAATACATGTCAAACTAAACTGAGAAGATATTTATATGTTGACTGAGCAGTCGGTTATGTAGATGCGTTTTTTCGTTTGCTCCGGGCTCTTATTTGGAGTCTGTTTAAGGGTTTAAATGATGAAAGCCTACTTTGTCAAGTCCTCAAACTTTAAACTTCGCAAGTCCTCAAACTTAGCTTAGATTTGGGGTTAATGTATAATATTTGGTATAATATAATGTACGGTATGTAAGATCCAACAGTAATGAATTCATACTAACGACCGACTTGAAATAAGGGTTTGACTGACTCAGACTTAGCTCCGCATGGGGTTTTAACGCCTTTTTTTCTGTAGCATATTTTTTAAGAAGAATTTAAAATATATATATACAATTTACAATGTTTTCAACTTAAACATACATACATACATACATATACATACAGAATATAAGTTTAGCTTGTTGTGGATATTTCCTAATTATAAGCCTTCTGTGAAATTATGACAAAATGAAAAATACAAAAGACGCATGTCTTAATTAACATAATTTAAATAAACGAATATTCGAATATTCGTTCTTTATGAGCATAAATATTCGAATAGTAAATTACTGGAAAATGCCCATCCCTAATTTCTATGCATATTTACACTGTATACATTCATTGTGCGCTTGGTAAGATTTCTCGTAGTAGCCTACCCGAAGTGTTTTACTCCAAAACATTACAGCAAAAAAAAAAAAAAAAAAAACTTACATTTCACCTTAAAGGTAGCACTGTTATTGTAGTCCTAAGTTAAGTTTGTTTTTCCATCAAAAGAATAACTTAATTTAGTTACGACTCAATGCGGAAATTGTAACGCAACAACAAGTGTATGACGTAAAACTGGTAAAGTGATGGTAATACTGCTGACCAATCAAAATGCAGTGGGAAGAGATCTCTGGACCTGGATCCAGCCCCGCCCCCTGAATGTTGTGTTCTGCAGTGAGGTACTGAATTTGAAAGCAGGTGATGGCGATTTACTACTAATCAAGGAACCGGCTTTACTGACGAGAGGTGCATGACAGTGAGTACGTTTTTATGCACAGTCTTACGCCGATTATGCTTAATAAACTGATAACTCGTGGGGTCATGTAAACGCGTAAAACGGTTTTCCTTTATCGGGGAAAGCCCATAAACGGCGTAAGCAAAAACCGATCGGCACAAGTAGTTTATTGCTCATTACGCCGATTTCGCGTAGCATGTAAACATGTTAACCGGCTTTCTCACGGTTTTGTCCATATTTGTCCAGATAAACGTCACACGCGGAAGTAAGTGCAAAGTAACGCATAAAAGTCTCCGCTCGACTAAAGCAGTTGGAAGAGAAACTGTTAAAATAGAAGCTTATGTTACATTTATAGGTTCTACAGACACGAGAAGAGATACAACAGTACAGCTTAAGACAGATATGCCGTTGGCTTTTTGAACAACAATTATGTACTATATAGGCTGTGACGTCATTGCCTGTGAGAAACCTGACAAATCTCCAAGTCCCATGTAAATGCAGTTTTCTGAATAGACGGTTTATTGATTTGCATGTAAATGCATGACAACACTTTTTATAATAAGCAGATTTTTGATAGTTATCCGCTTATTTTGTGCATGTATACCTACTCAATCACGTGTGATTTATCATGCAGCCCTAATAATAGTGCTAGCGTATATTTCGATTTTTTTTTATTTCAGGCAGAGTGAGTGTGTGGAGGTAGAGTAAATTTAAGACACTACTTTTTTAATTATCTTACCATAATGTTTTCTCAGTCAGTGCAAAGGTCTTTACAATGGTATAATGTTGTTACACACTAGTATACACACGGCACAAGGATTTTTAAACAAATGTATGTACTTTACGTGAATACATGCAAAGATATTTTGACATTATTGTTTGTGAATGTTATGGAAGAACGCAAGTACGTGCAGGGGGTGTGGCCTCAATGGTCCTTCAGTAAGCAGTGTGCGTTGTGCATCTGATTGAAGAATGTGCAGGATAGAAATTCAACTGAAATTGCATTAAGTCTTCTTGTTGTTTTAAAACAAAATTATGCTGCAAGATTTTTTAAACTACATTTAAGTTCCCTGTTATATGCACCTTTTGGTGGCAAATAAACAGTCCTTAACCCATCTCGACCAAAACGAATAACGCAATTCACACACACAAATGTCACTTCACATCCACTGACTTAACAAACACACAGAACATAAAGCGATACAAACACTTTTATGAAACAGACTCCTCAGAAATTAAACAACAAAAACCTGTTACCTCAAATAACTTAACTTATACCATTCACTGCTGCAGAACATTCATTAGCCCAGACAAACTTCAGTCACTTCAAAGTTAACTGCTCAATTAATGCATTTATAATAATAAACTGTCATTTATAATCTTTCATCATAAACAGACTGAATATTAACAGGTTACAGTAACTGAAGACAAACGTAAACAGACTTCGCGCGCGCTTTAAATGAACCAATGTGACTGGCGCCCCTGGGGACTCCACAGTATTTCATGCATTTACACTGACACTTGTAAGCGTTTAAAGAAACGCAATTCATCCCTAAAACATCTCTTTATTTTTGCAATATTCTCAGGCGACGCGAAAAGCGGGGACATGCGCATTATACGTGCCCAGCTAATGAACTAGCATTAGCCACTCAGGCCGTGTGACAGGCTTTGGCTCCGCTAACTGACTTTTCGAAATGTTGCCAAATTTACCTCGGAAACAACATACCATTTACCTGCGGGAGGATAATTCCTGACAGAAAGCGTTGAAGATCGGATAAATCCTCTCAGTATGGCGCAAGGCCAGTGTATGAGTTTTGCCGGGTATGATGTTATCGCGCTCGAGCCCCACGAGCAGTCGATGATGGCGGGAATGTGAAAATTTAGAGCGGAAATGGGAGGCGAGAAAAGACGAGTGAACTCACGCGAGATTTTAGCAACCCTTAGTGCGGACGTGTTGAGCGGCAGCGCCGTCCACTCGCGATACTTTGATGTCATATGACCTGTCTGCGCAGCGCCGCATGATGTCGCCCACACCTGTTGAGATGTGAATGAACGCTATAAACACTTAAAATATTACATCCACCCTTTATATAGATCCTAAAAATACATAATTTAGAATGTATTAAAGCTTCACGGTAACCCTCATTGACTGTCTGAAACCTAAACGTATGCTTGCAGTAGGCTTGACATTTTTACGTCATCAGACCCCTCCTCTGATTGGCCGCGTGATCAGCGGGGCGGAAGTTCACGGTTTTATCTCAAACCTAGCAAGTTTTCGTTCCGTTCACACAGTTTTGTTCAAAAAGGGACAAGGTGCTTTGAAGTATTACGGCGGTGAGTGATTTTAGTCATTTATTAAAGTGTTCGCATAAGAACTCAACAAGCGGACGTTGCAGATGTGATCGTATTGTCCCGCAGTGGTCCGGATGTTTTAAAGATCAGCCTCGATCAGCTTTATCATTCACCATGTCCAACTAAGCAATTATTATAACTGTAATCAAGTGTTTCTTTTTGCGATTTTTTCATAATGGCATAGTATGTGAGATAAACACATGAAAATAGTATGTGAGAGAAACATTGTCCTGCTGATGTGGCATGTTAGCAGTCAGATAAATATTATTAGGTTTGTGTGAGTGCTTACAGATGAGGTCTGCCATTATTGTTTTAACTGTTAATGTGCACATGATTTTTTTAAAAGTGATTTGCAGTTATAGTCCTCATGCAGAGTTACGAGTTTATGTCAAAGACACAGAGATCCTCGTTATAATAATAATAGCACAATAACAGCAAGAATGTAACATAATAATATACTTAATGTTAAACTATTATAAACTATTTATTTTACACATTTTAAGTGTATTTTACACACTTCATTCTCATATTCAAGAAAAGAAGTAATACAGAATACAACCCTAACCTAAACATGTTCACACTTTAGTACCCATTCATACTAGTTTTTACCTTAAAGGGGATACAAAATGTGAAAAAAGATCAGTAACTTAATAAGTAAACCATTCTCTGCAAGCATGTGAATATATAGGTCGTTCAAATTTGGCTCCTCTTTTGATGTCAGAAGGGGATCTTATTATAATAATACCACCCCTTAATCTGCACTATCCAATAACAACACTGCCATTTAGAGGCTGTTTACACTTGGCATTAACATGTGTTTTCGTCGATCGGATCACAAGTGGACGACGTTAATGCCAGGTGTAAACGGTGTTCAAAACGTTTTCAGCTCGTCCACTTTCAACCACTTTCAACCACATCCAGAGGTGGTCGAAACCACTTTCGATCAGATCGCTTTGGAGTTGCGGAACGCACATGTGGGGCACGTTCAATCTCACACCGGTGCAGAACGTTTGGCTACGGTTTCCGGGTTGAACGACATGTTTCCTGGAACGGTGTGCAATGGAATGCAACAGGTTTTAGAAGCGTTTTCTCTTGTTTGGTGGGTGTGTCAGAAATGTCAGCCCAATCAGCGGCAAGATGTATAAAACCACGCGATAGTAAAGAGACAGCTCGCTCAATCAATGGTCTCAAGTTGGAATGTTGTCTTTCATTCTGGACACCAAGGTCAGTGAGTGTAACATCGAGGGTATTTTACAGTATTAAACACACATTTATAACGATTTCATCAGGCTTCAGAAACATTTAAAAAAGAACACAAAGAATGGCCTCTCAGCTACCGTAGTTGCAACGCTTACGTCATCACAACAGGGCGTTCAACGCATCATCGTTTTTGTTTAATAAACGTTGTGCAACGTTTTGTTGAGGCTGAACGCAGCCCTGGGTGAATGCGTTCGAACAGCCACACGCGACCGCCTTCTCTCCGCCCATTTATCTAATCTGAGGTATTAAACACAAGTTTTACGTCTGTTTTGACTTCTGGCGTGAACATTCGGTGAACAGCGCTATTTTTAGCCTTTCATTGATAAAACTAAGCGGCTGATCTCCGTAGTTTCGTTTTGAAAGCGTGTGAAAGTTGCGCGATCCTATTTCATCAATTGCGCTGAAAATTCAAAAAAAGCTCTTATACTTATGTACAAAACACTGTGGAGCATGTTTACTTGCTAAACAAGCAGTGCACTCCGACATTATATTAGTTTGCGTCCATATAAACTCATAATTACTCCCGCTCGGGTTTGAATGACAGCAGAGAGACTCGCCCACCGTCTAACAGACCACCCCCTCATAGTATTTAGCACAGAAGCGGTCGAAAGTGGACAAAAGAGACGGATTTAAATTCCAGGTGTAAACGAAATGTGTCTCTCTCGTCCACTTGTGATCCGATCGATGAAAACACGTCTTAATACCAAGTGTAAACAGCCCCTTAGTGCAGAGATCAGCTCATTTGCATTCAAAGGACACACCCCAAAATAGTACATTTTTGCTCACACCTACAAAGTGTCAATTTTACCATGCTATAATAAATTATTGATATGATATTTTGAGCTAAAACTTCACATATGTGCTCTGGGGACACCAAAGATTTATTTTAAATCTTAAAAAGTCCCCCTTTAAAGTCCCCTTTAACCTTACATCCAAATAATGTCTATAATATTTGTTTAAGAATCCTGAATCATTCATCTGTATTTTCTGACATGTTATAACACAGTGGTTCTCAAACTTTTTCTGCGTGCGCCCCCCTTGTGTACGGTGCATTCCGTCGCAGCCCCCCAAAGAAAATTTGTGACAAAAAACTGTTCTAAAATTTAACATTTTAATTAAACAAAAAATATTAAATTATACAAAGTAGTGCTGTTGGTTAGTAGCCTTATTTTTTTTTAGGTTTAATTACACAGAATTCATGATGAATGAAATAAATTTATAAAATGTCATAAAACTGGTTTGAGAACCACTGTTATAACAGATGTGTAGTGGACAATGTTAGCATCCTTAAATTATAATATTAAAAGGTGCCATGCATTTTTCATCTCCTCGGTTTAACACATTTTGTGTCAGTGTTTCAGAATGGGAAGTTTTGATGCCTGAATTGTGTTTGCTAATTATTAATAAGACACTGTGGCTTTATCCAATGAGAAGATGCTGTTTCTTAATTATTCACAACACTGTGTGATGTGTTTCAAACACTCGCTCGCTCACTCAGGCTCTTTCAGTGAGTGATTTTAAGCCAGCGGCACAGATGAAGTAAGAGAGACATAAACTCTGTGTTAAACAAACAATGATCTTTTAGTACAGAGATACCGATTAAAGGTCCATGTCATTTATTAACTACCCCTAGATATTTGTTCATCATAATCAGGAAAGTTGACAAGAAGTGTTCCCGAGTCGATTTCCAGCGCAATCTAAACGTATCATTCTGCAATTTTCCATTTCAGCTTTTTTAAGGATTACACGAGCTTCATCACGGTCTCATGTACAGATGTGTGATGTCAGCTGAAAGCAGCAGATGAAGGATCTTGTGTCACGGTGACCATGACGGAAATCTCTGAAGCAAGCGGTGGTGTCTCAGTGCGACGGGGTCCGTATATCAGCATGATCACAAACCGCACAGTGAACCTGCTGATCCGTGCTGCCATGCTCTTTATGGTGGGTGTGCTTTTAGCGCTGGTGCTAAACCTGCTACAGGTACAGCGCAACATCACTCTGTTCCCTCCTGATGTCATCAGCAACATCTTCTCAACTGCCTGGTGGGTTCCACCCAGCTGTGGATCAGCTGCAGGTACACACACATTAACACATACTGAGTGAGTGGTATGGAAATGAACATCATGCATGAGCAGATAAATGTACTAAAAGTGCATGCACACAGAAAGACAGGTGGACCTAAATGCGATTGTGCATGCTCTGGAGCTGTTACAGAGGCATTAAAATATACTTTAGCAAGCAAACCTATTGGTGTGAAGACTTAATTTATACTGTTCACACCATTAACAACAACTTCTCAAGCACCCATCAACCTCAGGTTGAGCGAGAGATTTTATAATTGGGTGATTTGGTCCTGAGATGTTCTGAGTAGTTTGAATGAAAACATATGCTCTTGTCTTTGTTCAGCATTGATAGGATTGTTGTACCCATGTATGGACAGTCGTCTGGGAGAACCGCACAGACTGAAGAGAGAGTGGTCCAGTGTGATGCGTTGCGTTGCCGTCTTTGTGGGCATCAATCACGCCAGTGCTGTATCCTTTCATTACTAAACATCTCATTCAGCTCTATCAGCTGTTCAGTTTCATTCATTGGAGTGAGACTGTATGTGTTCCTCATGAGTTGTCGTCTTTAACGTAGTTGCTGTCAGAAGCTGGATTTTGCGAATAACGTACAGCTGTCATTGACTCTGGCCGCCCTGTCTGTCGGTCTGTGGTGGACGTTTGATCGTTCTCGCAGTGGTTTTGGACTGGGAGTCATCTTTGCAATACTCGCCACACTGACCACACAGTTACTGGTTTACAATGGAGTCTATCAGTGAGCGTCTCATTGAAATGATTTCTGTTAACTGCGAGTTGTGATTCTGCTTAAAAGTCAAGGCCATAACATCACGTATTTATTGTGTGGAGCAAATATACCTTCAAGTATATTATATGCATGAGAATTATGTTGATATTTGAGGAGATTGCAGCAGTTGTGTCATGATTTCAACTTTTACTTAATTTATGGTGTCACTTTAACACTCAGATCACACTAGCTATGTTTACATGCACAACATTTGGCAATCCGACTGACTTTAATCCCATTGCACAGTACAGTTTACATCAGGGGTCTCCAACCTTTTTGCGGGCAAGGGTTACCGCAATGGATAAAACAATCTGGAGGGCTACTTTTGCTATAGTCTTCTCTAAACTTTTGTGTTTTACTTGTTGATTTTATTTTATTTTACTTGTTGATATGTTTTACTTGTTTTAAAATGTTAACATGCATAAAAGAAGCCAAGCTAATATAAAAAATATGAAATAAATACATTTTACATTAGAGACTATTAATAGAATGTGCTTTGGCGGGCACCTCACAGACTCTGTGCTGGCTACCTGGTGCACCACGTTGGAGACCCCTGGTCTACATTGCAATCAGATTAAAATGTTCGTTTACATGTACATTCTATATAATCCATAGCCAGGGTTGCCAGATTTGCTTATCAAAACCAACCCAAAAGCAACCCATTGACTATTTACAGCACAAATACTAATAACTAATAAATTAACTCCTTTCATCTTAAACCCGCAGAAAAAAAATGAACTCGCTGAAACAGTTTAAAAGAAGCCCAAACCTGAACTTCGCAAAAAGAGGACTTGGCAACGCTACACTGCGCACAGCATCTCTTGTCGAGTTCACGCTTCGACTTTGTACATTTATCCAGAAATAAATTTGGAGAAAGTCGTTCTGAGGAAGTTTTCAGATATAGGCAATAAAAACACAATTTCTGAAAGGCACGATGCTATTTTATTGCTTTATGTAATGTTATGAAAGACATGAACGCTGCAGAATGTTTAATGTAAAGGGGCCATGGCATGAAAATCTGACTTTTTTCATGTTTAAGTGCTATGATTGGGTCCCCAGTGCTTCGGTCAACCTAGAAAATGTGATAAAGATCAACCCAGCAACTTAGTTTTGGTAAACCATTCTCTACAAGCACATGAAAAATAGGTCGTTGAAATTTGGCTCTCCTTGTGATGTCATAAGGAGCTCTTATTATAATAGTGATGGAAATTTTCGTTCATTTAGGTGACTCGTTCATTTTCAGTTCGTTCACCAAAATGATTCGTTCAGATTCGTTCACTGATTCGTTCAGTGACCATTTCTTAATTTTACATAAATACGCCAATAGGGGGCGAAGATGTGTATCCTTATGTGTTATAAGGCAATGAAAGACTTTTTGCAAAAACTCATTAGTTTTTAATAAAGCTCAAATTGTGAAATACTAAGCATAATTTTATCAAGCTACAGAATATATTAAGACACACATACATTTATAGTACATCTAATCTGGATTTGTTGTAAATAAAGACTCCCGTGCATGCCTCCTTTGGTTCAGTCAGTCATCAGATCCTCGTTCACGAATCATATAGTTTCGGTCATGTCGTTCAAGACTTCGTTCAGACGCGGGATGACTGACTAACGTTAAAGTTCAGTGAAAGGGTGGATTCGTTCAGCAGCTCAAACTTATATAGACGATTGGCTCAGGGTAACAGAACAACAGTTGCCACACATTTAATTTATTTTTACTACAGTAACCAGAGTGACCAAGATAGTTGTAGTAAAACTATATTAAACAGAAATACCAAAATGTTCTACAGTAATTACCTTGATAATCATTTGTATTAAGGTAAATAAGCCCGCCTAAATATGGTTACTATAACTTTACTAAAACAAAACCACATGATTCTTTCACAGGATTGTTTACATTGCACTCGCTTTTTGTAAGATCCCTCTCATTCATTAGGTTGTAACTTGTACCAGTCATTCAGTTTGTTTAAGAACGCGATCTCTCTCTCGTTCGTTCAGACTCAAAACAGCAGCTCGGTCAGTGAAGGGCGTATTCATTCAGTACATTTAGCCAATCATATGCTCAGCCACAGCTCATATTCGATTGCCATTGGCTTGTACTTTTGTCACTCTTTGAAGGTAGAAAGAAAGCCGCGCTTCATTTGTCCGTGCTCCTCAAGAAGGGAGGGAAATTTCAGTGTCAATGAATGGCGTGAACGAGAACGATTCGTTCACCTAAAAGATTCGTTCAAAAAGAACGATTCGTTCACGAACGTAACATCACTATATTATAATAATACAACCCCTTCCACTATCCAACCACAGCACTGTCATTTAGTGCAGAGAAAAGCACAATTGAGTTTTAATCGCAACAAACCACCATCATTAAGATCAGTGTTTGAAGTTCATCGGCTTATTTGCATTTTAAAGGACACACCCAAAAAATGCACATTTTTGCACACACCTACAAAATTTAAACATGCTAAAATAAATAATTTATATGATATTTTGAGCTAAAACTTCACATATGTACTCTGGGGACACCGATTGATTTATTTGACATCTTAAAAAAGTCTTGTGCCATGGCCCCTTTAATATTGTGTGTTGCCATTGCCTTGCATGTTTCTTTGACAAGAAACATTTGATACTTAAATATGAAGACGTGAACTCATTCTTCTGCGAATGTGCACAATATATGTTTGCATCCGATTAAGAAAATAATATGATTCACACGTTTACATGCATACTTTTCTCCTGATGATCGGATCACAGATCGGACTACACCACCCCCTTCCAACTGAAATTTGTATCCGATCGACCTCAAACGTATTGATTAAAATGTGTACACATGAAGACTTTTCAATCCGATTGAGCCACTGAGAGATTATTTGGTTGCATGTAAACGTACTTGAGTAACATGTGTGTGTTTAATGGGAATGTGTACAGATACACCTCACCTGATTTCCTGTACATTCGCTCCTGGTTGCCGTGTATCTACTTTGCAGGAGTGATAACTGTGGGAAATATTGGACGTCAACTTGCTCTGGTAAACTTTCATGAACACACGCTTAACCTTTCACTCAAACCTTATAGTAAGCTGTTGCACTGTTGACTGACCACACAGACAGCAACTCTGTGTTAAACAAACAATGATCTTTTAGTGCAGAGATACTGATCAACTCTATCCCAGGTGTCTCCATCCCTACTGCTGGCGATCTACTGTCCTGGAAAATTCAGCTCTAACCCAATTAAATACACCTGAAGCAGCTAATCAATGTCTATAGGATGCTCGAAAATTAAAGCACAGTCATTCGCCAAACTGTCTATACATCATATAAATCATAAGAACTAAATATCATCATATTATGTTTTAACAGCACTCTTAGGATGTGTATGTGTCACGTCCTTTTGTTGATTTATTGTACTCTTTATTTCTGCAGTATGAGCACAAAGTCAATGAGGAGAAAATCCATCAGGATTAAACGCACATCAGTAAAAACGCAAGAGAACCGAGCTCAGGAAAAGTGCTGTGATCATCCCTGATGAAGGACGGATCAGTGTTATGATGTTTTGTCTCATGTGAACACACTGAAGTTATGTCTCGAATTGCTGCAGTAAAGTGCCAAACTGACTCCTGATTGGTCGAACAGCATGAGAACAGCGGAGTTTGGTGTGTGCGGCAAATAAGACAGTATAATGACTGAATATTTACACGCATCACATACAGACACATACATCTCTTTTTCTGTCTCCACACACATACACTGTTACTCAGTTTTTTCCTATATGATCTTTCTACTGTTGTGTTCTCAGTCCTCTGTGGAGGAGAATCATGCGATTCTGCTTCTCTTTCAACAAACACTATATCATACCAAAATCTCAGCTGTATGGGGTGTAAGATAAACTAGAGTATTACGAAAGGGCTTCTCATTTCCCTTCAGCTGCTCTTTCTCATACTCACCAACAGAGGGCGTCAGAGCTCTGCTGTAATATCTGGAGATTTGACACAAAGACCAATTCAATATCATTCACCATGGTGCTGTGTTCAGTAGTTAGAAATGAAATAAAGGTCTGTTAATAATTTGATAAATACTTAAGAGGGATTTTAAAAGGGTTAAAGGGATTTCCTGCTAGAGCTTGATAATTATTCAGTTTCTTTAGCTCCTAGAATCACATCAGCCCATACGGCAAAAAATATATATTTTTAAATATATTTCAAACACAAAAAATGGCCAAAAATATATATGCTGAAATATATTTTTGAATATGTTTACAAAAATATATTTTTACCAATATATTTTTTGTCAATTTTTTTTAAATATATTTGAAAAGTAAATACATTTTAAAGCATTAAAAAATATATTTAGCCCGCCATATGTTTCAATCCAAGGAAATATATGCATGTGGTACTTGAAAAAAAACTTACAAACCTGTAAAGGGTAAAATTAAATATATTTTCAACTGCAAAAATATACTTTATAAAATTAACTTGTATTTAGCATACATTTAAAATATATTTAGGCAAAATATACATTTTTACCATATGGGATGAAAAATTAGAAATGTATTTGCTTCCCCTTCAAATACATATTGAATATATGAATGTTAAAACTAAATATATTTCCACATTCAAAAATATATTCAATTGAGCATAACAGTGTATTTAGCATATATTTAAAATATATTTTTGGCCAGAGAAATGTATTTTTTGCCGTATGGGAGACCCTGTCAGATATTGCTGCTTTATCTTCAAATTCTGCTTTATTTTAAATTCAGATAATTTTTACACACACACAGATGTTTAAAGGGGCCATGGCACAAGACTTTTTTAAGATGTCAAATAAATCTTTGGTTTCACCAGAGCACATATATGAAGTTTTAGCTCAAAATACCATATAGATAATTTATTATAACATGTTAAAATCGACACTTTGTTGGTGTGTGCAAAAAAGTGCCGTTTTGGGTGCGTCCTTTTAAATGCAAATGAGCTGATGAAATTCAAACACTGATCACAATGATGGTGATTTGTTGCAATTGAAACCCAATTGTGCTGTGAATTATTTTTTCTCTCTCTTCTCTGCACTAAATGGCAGTGTTGTGATTGGATAGTGCAGATTAAGGGGGCGGTATTATTCTAATAAGAGCTCTTTATGACATCATAAAGAGAGCCAAATTTCAACGACCTATTTTTGTATGTGCTTGTAGAGGATGGTTTACCAAAACTAAGTTACTGGGTTGATCTTTTTCACATTTTTTAGGTTGATAGAAGCACTGGGGACCCAATTATAGCACATGGAAAAAGTCTAATTTTCATGCCATGGCCCCTTTAATTGATTTTTACCAAAGCCTTAAAATGAGTGAAAGGTTTTAAGATACTGGTAGATACATTCTTTGCAGTGACCTAGGATATGTTAAGGGAATTATTATTGTTTTATCCTGGCACATTTTATTTCACAGATGTTTATGAAGTTATTGAATAAAGTTTTATGAAGTGTTACATATGGTTTTCACAAGTTAGGCAATGTTAACTTGTAAGTTTACAGTTAATTTGTTAAATTGATTGACAGTGTTGAGATGGTCTGACATGCATGTGTGATTCTAATAGTTTGTATTTGACCACATTTACTGCTTTTGAAGATTGATGTTATTATCAGATTTCCATTATTAAAACACATTTGCATACTTACACCAGACTATTCTTTGACATTTTGTGTTAATATTATCTTAATTTGCAATTGTTTGTGCTTATGGCATTCATAAGCTCTCAATGCCTGTTGTATTTTTCTAGTGGACATTCTGGAAAAGTTTTTATTGCTAATCATAGCCTTGTGTGTGCGTGTAAGGGACTCGCTGGTTTCTCTCAGTAACACAGACTGCTGTAATCCCAGGGTCATGGGCTTTCTCTGTCTGTGGTTTTTAATGGATTTAACCGTGTAGAACTGTGTGTGTGGTCTTGTGTAACTACAAACAGCGAGATGTGTAACACTCTAGAGAAAAATATGACACATTTATCTTTAACACATACTGACTTGTTCATGGAGAAGATGTAGGTTTCTTGCTGTAGATAATCCGTTCTTCTCGGTTCTTCTCAGTTTAAAAAAATTTGTGAATCGCAGTATTGATCTGAAACAGCTGTGAGTCGTTTATCTCTCACCTTAGCTAATTTTTCATCTTAAATGTCTTTAAAGTTTTCACATACCTTTTTAGTTTGCCAGTATGAGGAATGTAGCAAATCTTTCTCAGAAATATTGAATGCAGTTTGGTGCTACGATGAGTCACTTCTAAAATATTTGGAAATTATTTTTAGGAATAACCTGAAACTATAAGATAAAATGACAAGAGACATCAGAGACTGGGAGACTACACGAGACTAATATAAAATATGTAAAACTCGCCTTCTGCTAAATAGTTAATGAAAGTAAATTCATTAACTAATCTCTTAATTTGCTTAGAAGGCAAACATGTAGTAACTTAGGGTGCTGTACTAAATCAGTGTTAGGCAATAACTAGTTACTGTATTACTTTCCCTGGTACTTATAGTGTTAATTATAAGTGTAAATAATGACTAAAAAACATTTGTAATAATATTGCAGTTACCATCCAAAAAACGGCTACTAGTAACTTTTTGTCACAATGCAGGAATTAGCTCAGTTTTCGTTCTGCCAACATGTTTTGTTGGTGCCACCAGCTTGCCCTGTTTCAGATTTTAGTGTTACTGCTTTATTAGAGTACAGAAGTTGTTTAATAGTTTTAGCCAGTATGTACTTTTTATTTATCTCCAACTTTATGGATTCACAGACTCTTAAAATTATGCAATTACCAGGGTTTAAGTAAGAAATAATTGACGACGGGCCACCGAATTATAAGAAAATAACGCACACCCAAGGTGGTAATGCGGCAGGACGCGAAGCAGAGTGTGCATTATTTTCAAATAATTCAAAGGAGTCAATTATTCCTCCTATACCACGGTGCGGAACATTGCTCTGGTGCCTATTTTTAAGACATTTGACATGTTAGGTGTGCGTTTATCAGAAATTAATGCATACCCATGGAACATTTCTCAGCCAATCAGAATACAGCATTCAACAGACCCGTGGTTTAATGGAAAAGTGTTGGCTGGGAGTAATAAGTAAAGTAATAATATTACTTTTGAAAGGAATTACTCACTGTAAAAAATTGCAACATTTTTGTCAAATCAACACATATTTTTGTGTTACTTAAAATAAAAAAAAGTTGTCGAATTTATAAGTTATGTCATTTTTTTCTTTAAATTCATGCTGCATTTTTTTAACAGTATGAGTAATATGGGCTCTAAAAACAAACGGTGCTAAATAGCACTAAAGGTGGTTCACTGGTTCATAATCATAGGGGAACCATGTAGCATTTTTTAATAATTCAGATGTTAAAGGTTAACCATCTAGATTCTAGACAGAAAAAGTTCTTCAATGGCATCATGAAGCACCTTTATTTTTAAGAGTGATACTTATACACTATAGTGATGGGGAACGTTTTTCAATGAATGCAAATGCTTGCAATAAACTGTAAGTAAAAAGACTTAGTGAATTAGTTACATTAGACTATAATGTATTTATTTTTATAATAGCACTATAAATCTGTTGAGGTTAGTCTGGTTTGCCTGAAGCTACAATGTTTATCCAGACTTTTTTCTTTGTTATTGGAGCCGTTGTGTATACACTGGAAAAAATTACTGTCTAACTTAGTATTTTTGTCTTGTTTTCAGTAGAAATATCTAAATATTCTTAAATTAAGATGTATTTTCTTGATGAGCAAAATGATTTAAGAAAATAAGTCTTTTTTAGATAAGAAAATATACAACTTAAGCAAATTTGTGCTTCAAACAAGCAAAAATATCTGCCTATGGGGTGAGAAAATTTAGCTTGAATCAAGTGTTTAAGAAAAAATAAATCTTATTTCAAGATTTTTTCTCACACCATTGGCAGATATCTTTGCTTGTTTCAAGCACATTTTTTGTCTAAAAACTAGACTTGTTTTCTTAGATCATTTTGCTCATCAAGAAAAAGCATCTTAATTTAAGAATTTTTAGATATTTCTACTGAAAACAAGACAAAAATACTAAAGAAAGTCATTTTTTGCAGTGTACCTGCATACACGCACACACAAACTAGGTTTAGCGGCTTGCTGAACGCTTAAATGATATGTTTAGTGCTTTCTTATACATCATTCAGTATGTGTCTGATCTTGATATGCAGTGATATATTCAGTGATATAACCCTTACATTTCAAGTGTGACAAATCCCACAATCTTTCAGTGTGAACACATTTGTAATGGTAACTTGAGTCTATCTTCACGCTTCAGGTTGTTCAGACACACAGTACACTTGTTTTCCTCTTGGATGCACATCTGATGGTTAATTCTGACTCTTGTGCTGTTAAATGAGCAAAGAGAACAGCAGGTGGATTGACAGCAGACTGCATCATCTGATCACAGAGGTGTAAAGTTTGTTGAGTTAGGCCTCTCTGACACACACATACTATAGACCGAGACTGTGTACACTGAAGTGGAAATGAGAATGCAGACATTTATTATGAAGAATAATGGACGGCCATGCCCAGATAAAAATGTGACATTTGTGTATGGTGTGTATCATTCAATACTATATAAGTAATGTGGTATTTTCAGCTGAAATCTTTACTGTCAAGGAATAAATTTGTATTTAAGAAGTTTATTGTCATTTAAGTTACACACAAGATTAGTGTTATAAAATTAAGTGTGTGTGTGTGTGTGTCTGTGGCTTTTGAATTTCAGCAAAGCATTTGTATGATCCAGTTCTGTAATTACATATAAAGTTTTTCTTGCTGTACTTGCAGTGTCATGTTAATTCTGTAGTAAATGAATAAGTATGGTTAAGTATGGTTCACAAGAAAGTATTACCATCTGACTTTATTGCATGATATCACAACAGAGACGAGTAGCATCAGAGTAACAAATACAGACGATTGCATATCTGCACAAACATGCATTCAGATGCATTTTACCTTTAATTTATACATTTAGTAAAGTGACACAGCAGCAGCAGAGACACAGATATGCTGGATTCTAATGCTAATGAGTAATGAGAATCAAACAGCAAACAATCTCTGGACATTCTTAAACATAACACTTACCCAAAACGTTTGCTATGCGTCATTTAGTTGCATTAGCAATGTATCCAGGCACCGCCGCATATAGGTCAAACAAGCATAATGTCAAAATAATTGAGATATGACTAATCAAATCAAGGCAGCCCCCCCCCCAAAAAAAAAACAACAACCGTACCGGAGGCTCCAGAGCGCAAAGAGCGCATAGCAGAAGTGCGAGAATAACCAAACATTGACTATTATAGTTCTTTAATGTTGAGAGATGTAAAACAACCGCATATCATCCAGGAATGCAAACTTTTGACTGATATCGTTACACTTATTGAATAGCTTATTTTAATTAATGTAACGTAATTGTCAATGTGACAGACAATATGGTGCCGTTTTTAGCATATTATGTGTAAAATAAAGTAATATGGTTAATGAATTTAATAAACTTACTTACCTAGTTTTCTTGGTAGCTTTCAGTAAATTCTCCTGTAAGAAAATAATTCATAAACATAAGCTATGTAGGCTAATAATATCAGCAGTGACCCTGTTTGTTTTACAGACGCTGCCCACTATGTGGGGAAATCATTATTCCTCATTAACAAAATTAGCTCCGTTTACTGCATACTGACATGGTTTTAAATGTATAGTTATTAGTTATTTGATAGTTGGTCTTCTGATGTCTTAAAATGGATATATTTGGAGCAGGGAAATAAATTGTTTTTGGTAGTGCATGCGGCAAAATAGGCTACATATTCAGACCGTATAAAATCCTGTGTACTGCACTGTGTATAATGTATTTAAGAAATCATATTACCAAAGGTTTATTAAGATAATTTAACCCCCATGAGAAAAAATATAAGTAAGTTACATTTCTATAAAATAGCTCTGTTTATAATATGAGAATCAGGGCCGTGCACAGACATTTTGAGGGGCAGTGGCCCAAACCAAAAAGGGGGCATGGGGGGCACAATTTATATGGTTTTAAAAATATGATGTGTTATAGATTAGTATCAAATAATATAAGTGATTATAATGGAAAATAGACTTTATAACAAGATTTAGAGTGTGACAAAACTTTTTAATATTCTATGTGATTTACATGCTGAAGCTTTGAATCCATGTTTGCAATTTTGAACAGCGTCGCCTCCCTTCCAACTCTGACTTTTTTTTTAAACATTGTTTTTTATTTTTTGTCGACAAAGTGTGCCAAATTTGGTGTTATTTATATTAGATCTCATCGGGTACATTACTCATTAGACAATCACTGTAATTCTGAAAATGTTTGCTAAGTTCGTTGTTAGCACTTTAAGAAGACAGAGAGCAAATCATCCACAGAAATACAAAAACATAGGAAAGCCGAGAGAGGTCATCCATATCTTTATTTTTGCTGCTTGTTTTCTCATGATCTCGAGATAACAAAAGTTGTTTTCTCGCTATCCAGACTTAATAATCCAAATGCCATAATATAATTTCCTGTCCATAATATTTCATTTATTTTGAAGTGGACTGCTGATGCATAAGTCTTCACCGTTACCACGCGTAGCTAATTGTCGATAGATAAATAAATAAATAAAGTTTGATGTTCGTGAATTTAGGGACCATCTCTAAAGTGCACTGTACACGTTTCTATCTTCAATAGTATTTAACAGTTTATTTGAATAAATATGAAACATCTAATAAAGTGTGCATTATAGTTGACAACCACGAACACTTTACAGTTGGTTTTGTGACTGTTTGTTGACTTTAAGTTATTCCATTTTACTGCTGTTTAAAGTAGAAACGTATATGGATTACTTTGAAGATGGTCCCTAAATTCACCGCGCTATCAAATGGTCAATTATTGCCAAATCTGTTTCATCTTGAGCGAATCCCTGATCTAAGTAAAATCTCATTTGTTCATCCATGCTAATTTGCTAAATATGTCTAAAAATTATGCTCTATTGAGTACACGTATGCTTTAATTAAATCACAAGAATACAACTTTTGTTATGTCGAGATCACGAGAAAAAATTGCTGCTGTTTTCTCGAGATAACGAGAAAATTAAGAAGTGATCACTAGAACACAAGCAAGCAAAAATAAATATAGACCACGACCTCTCTCGGCTTCAAACTACCAAATTACTAATTGAGCAGCTCAACAACTGAGGTAATGTAATGAATCTACCTGTTAATACAACAAACTGTCGTCTCCGCCCTTCAAAGAGTGGACACAGAATGTGAGAGATGCTGCGGAGCGGGCGGGAAATCACGAAGTGGATTACCAGAAACAGTGGATCTTTAGACGAGCGGTAACAGAACACTTTGACTGGGGTTGGCGAGAGGGGCACCTCAGCCGATTAGGGCAGAAGGGCAGTTGCTCTTGCCACCGGGCCACCCCCCTGTGCACGGCCCTGATGAGAATATATATTTCACTGATATTACTGAACAGAATAATGGACTCAATAATGGTCACAATATTTAATGGTTATAAATGTTCAGTGTGCACTGCAAAATCACAATTTCAGTTATTAATATTACATTTAAAAGTACACTGTAAAAAGTAAAAGTTGGATCAACTTAATTGCTATTTAATTACTTCAATTCGTAATGCCTAAAATCTGAAGTTTTTAATAAATGTAAAACATGTTAAAAAAAATTCAACTCATAATTTAGGTTGGATTTTTTTTTTTTTTAGGCGTTACCAATTGAAGTAATTTTTTAAGTCAGTCCAACTTTTACTATTTTTTAGAGTAGCCTATAATACTACTATTTTAGTTAAGTATAAACTAAAACTGTTATTTTATTGGTTAAAATACTATAGCACTAAATTAAAAATCAATTTAAAAACTCTTTATTTGTTGACTATTAATCTGAAAATAAGGTGCACACATGCATTTTTTCCCAAAGTCTTATAGCCAGTAATAGACAGGCCCTGAAGTTTTTTTTTAATATAGTAGTAACCTCTTCAAATGAAATAATTCAGATATTCCTAAATCAAAAAGACACATTTTCTAAGAACTTAAGCGTTTCAGTCCCACATAAACAAAAATGTTTAGTCAAAGATCTAAATAGTCAAATAATCAGATTCAAATATTTTACAGTTTTGTAGCATTACAATACTAAATGATGATCATAAAAACAAATTAAATATTTAAAGAATAAAGTCAAATAGATGAAGTGAAATGGGAAGTGTTTGGAACTGTGAACAGTAGTGTTGTTTAAAAAGCAAAAACCACCAAAAGACCCCATAGATTTTATTCCCTGTAAAAAAATTCTGTAGAAATTGCAGCTGGGTTGCCGGTAACTTACCGTAGATTTAAATGTATGTGTTTTACTGGCAACATTTTGTTCAAAGTTAAATGAACATTAAACATTTACAAGTCTTTGTCTTTACAGAGTAAAACTAAAAAAACAGCAAAACATTCTGGGAAACAAAATCTGAAGCAAAAAAAAAAAACAGAAAAAGGCTGATGATGATTTCTAGTTCCCAGAATGCTTTGCTGTTTTTTTTAGTTTTACTCTGTAAAGACAAAGACTTGTAAATGTTTAATGAGGCTGTTATTGTATAGTTTTATTCTGTAAAGATAAAGACTTGTTAATATTTAACATTTATTTAACTTTGAACAAACTCTTGCCAGTAAATAACATAAATTTAAATCTACGGTACATTACCGGCAACCCAGCTGCAATAACATTGTAATTTCTACTGAATTTTTTGTTGTTGTATGTATGCATGTATAGTTTGTGTATGTGTGTATAATCCTGACATTCACTGTGGACAGCAAAGTAAGAATTTCATTGCTCAGGGAAACTCAGGGATATACCCTGCTTTTCTTACTGGGTATGACAATAAATGAATCTTGAATCATAAATTGAATGGCGACCTAATCTCTGAAGTATCCAGGCACAAAATATAAATTAAAGATTTTTTGTTGTTGCTGCTGACTGATAAACTCCGTATCTATTTTTTTCATTTGTAATCCTGTGTGCTCCTTTGTAAAGCTACAACTATTCTTGTAAGTTGGTTATTGTGATTAAGCTATTAGTTATTTATTTTCAATTGTATTTTCGTATTTTCATACTCTCAGATTTCTTTATGTTGCAGTAAAAAAACGTGTTTTAACACATCATGCACAAACATCTAATCTAACTCACCTTTCACCTAACATAAAGATGAACAGTACCCACCCTCCAGATTCCACACCACAGCCTTATATAAAGTAATTCTGAATCTGTGAGTCACTCGTTTCAAAACAATTAAATGTTGCTCATCCACAATCACACAGGATTGAGCGTGATGTGTGTAAATGTCAGAGCTGATGAGTGCCTGCTGATCCAGGTGTGCACTCTCAGAAAAAAGGTACATGAAGGTACAAAAGTTGTCACTGGGGGCGGTACCTTTTCCAAAAGTACACTTTTGTACATAAAAGGTACATACTGGTACCTCTAAGGTACATACCTGTACCTAAACAGTACATATTAGGACCTTTTTAAAAGGTACCATGCCAAAAGGTACTACTTTTTTGAGAGTGAGAAACTCTCCCTGTGGTCAGTATGTCGTGTGTGTGTGTGTCCTGCTATAAGCACTTAAAACAGCATCATTTACTCAACCTCATGTGAATTTATGCTTCATGCTGTATAAAGGTGGATTTTAGAAGACTGTTGTCTGATACATGCGGCTGAATGTACTTTGATTTATGTTGGGTAGTTCAGATAGACCTCAGGCTCAGAGCAGGTGTCTGTTTTAGGTCAAGGTGCATGAGTCCAGGCTTTAGTGTGACTGAGGTCAAATAACTGTGCTGTAGCCACCTGTCCAGAGGTCAAAGGTCAGGGGTAGCCAGGTCACCAGTATGAAGTGACCAATCAGAAGAGAATGTGACAAAAAGAAAACACATTGACCAGCACTGACTAACAACCTTCTGTGACACAGTTGTTTGTTATTAACTGTACATGATATCTCTGAACTTTTTAGTTAAACTTTTTGTACATGTATATTTCCTTCTGTCTCTTTTTGTCTATTATGTACCACACGCCTGACGCAGAAGCTCTGCAATTCGGTTGTATCTTGTATGACAATAATGCATCACTCTAATACAAATTGATTTATCAAGCGCTGGTCTGCCTCCTGCACACAGATTTATGTACAACCTTTCAATTCAGGTTCAGATATGATTTGTGGCTATTGAAATAATTTGAAGTGTTCATTCAAACATGAAATGAGTAAGCCTGTAGTTATAATTTCATAATAATAATGGAATTCAGTTGAATGAATGCATGGTCTCGATTGCCTGCTGTATAGTTATTATACACGTCTGATGATCTCTACTGTCTAAACGTCACAGATTGATGAATTACATTAAAACCGGTTTCAGAAGTCACCCTCCTCTAACAGTCTTCTGCTTTTCCCATCTGTCTGTACATCTGGACTTTATCTTTCTAGCTTGGGTTTCTGGTTCACTGATTTCGCACGTATTATTAGCTCTGAAGAAACACACACACACACACACACACACACACACACACACACACACACACACACACACACACACACACACACACACACACACACAAAAACACACACACACACACACACACATGTTCTTACAGGAGCTGAGAGCAAATACCTGACTGACTGAGTGAAAACATTGTGACGTGAGTAATGAACACTTCTGTTGCCTGCAGGTCTGGGATCAGTGCTGAAGGCTGATCATTAAAATCAAAATCTGTCCAAATATGTGCAAAAAAATCTTTTATATCTATAAATCAAATAGAAAATGTTTGCCTAAAAATGTAAGAAAATTTTTATTTTCTGACTATAAGGACAGCAATAAATTTCACATCAGTGGTCAACAATAAATGAAACTTAAATTGGCCTGATTAAAATCTCTGAGATTGCTGTGTTTACATCAAAAGTAAGTGACATGGTTACATACTATAAAATATGTAAAACATTTCATTTACATTTATGCATTTAGCAGAGGCTTTTATCCAAAGCGACTAGGAAACAATAAAGTGATTTGTCATAGAGAGGCAATAATAAAAGAAGTGCTTATAACAAGATACAAGTTTTTACTATTACGAAACAATACCAGTTGAGAGACAAAGAGAGTTAGTTAATTTTTAAGCTAAAAGAGGTGTGTCTGCAGTCAATATCAATTTGTCAAGTATTTTTGGAAGAGATGAGTTTTTAGTTGTTTTTTGAATGTTGCAATGTGGCTGCTCGGACTCCTATGGGAAGATCATCTCACCAACAGGGAGTAGTGAAGGATAGGGGGTAGGAATGTATGAAGGTATGAAAGTATGTCGGTGCAGTGCCAGTGAAAGTCCTAGGTACCTGATACGAGCTTCAATCGGTAGCCAGTGGAGAGAGAGGAAGAGCGGTGTTACATGAGCCCTTTTGGGCTCCGGAAAAATGAGCCGAGCTGCTGCATTCTGTAATAATTTGAGAGGTTTAATAAACCGTACAGGATGGCCAGCAAGAAGAGCATTGCAGTAGTCAAACCTGGAGATTACAAAGGTCTGGTTCAGGAGTTGTGCTCCGTAAGGAATGGGCGTATATCTTCCTGATATTGTATAATGCAAATCGATGTGATTGCGTCTTTGCATGTAATCAGTGAAGGATAGTTCGTCATCACAGTTTTGGAAGGAGTAATGGTTGTGTTGCCAAGTTGAATGGATAGGTTGTGCTGTGTCTTGGGTTGTGCCGGAAATACAAGCAGCTCTGTCTTCGCTAGTTTCAGCTGGAGGTGGTGTTTCTTCATTCAAGCTGAGATATCTGCTAAGCAGGCTGTAATGTGTGCTGCTACGGTGGAATCATCTGGGTGAAATGAAAAGAAGATATGTGTGTCATCAGCATAGCAGTGGTAGGAGAAGCCATGCGCCAGCATGATAGGTCCAAAGGATGTTGTGTAGATGGAGAAAAGGAGTGGACCAAGCACTGATCCCTGAGGGACCCCAGTGACCGTTTGGTGGGTTGTGGACAGCGTGCCCCACCACGACAACCTGAAGGATCTCTCTGAGAAATCTCAAGACACTATTGGTAGTAACAACAAGTTATATTCTGTGATTTTGTTATATTTTTATCATGTATTAATGACTTACAGACAGACTAATTTGAACAGAACTCACTTGTTCATGAATCCAGCTGCCACTTTCAATCAAGTAATTTACTTCTGACACTTTGCATTATTTACAGAACGCAGGTCCAAACTTGCTGCTGTATACAATACACTGTTAAAAATAAACCGTAAATTTTAAGGTAGAAAACCGGCAGCTGTGGTTGCCAGAACTTTACCGTCAAAAATACGGTAGCAATGTTATTGGTTTTACGGGATTGCACCCATTGTACTGTATATTTTACAAATTTTAAATGTTTTTTTACAGTTTATAACTGTCTATTTAACATGTTTATGTTGCTAAAACAGTTTATATCTGTCAAATTCAAGGGTTAACATTGTAATATTTATGGTTCATTACCATTTTTTTACAGCTCAAAACTATTTATTGTAAAGGTTTATGTTGTACAAATGACGGTTCAGTACCATCTATTTTACAGCTCAGAACTGTCTAATTTAAATGCTACACTGTAAAAAAAATCCGTAAAATAGATTACAAGTACTTTTTCCGTTATGTTTATAGACATTTCCTTTAATTCCTTTAAAATACTGTAGATTTACAGTACAATCTCTGTAGTCTTTACAGACACTTTAATTCGCCTATGAAACGCAACAATGGTGACATTCAACAATGGTGACATTCAACAATGGTGACATTCAACAATGGTGACATCAATATCTTCATGCTGCAATGCATGCTGGGTACCAGGATTGTAGAAAACTCATTCATAACTCCCATCATGCATTGTGACATGACAAAATTGTGCAACTTTCTTACCATTTACTGTCACCATTGTTGAGATTTGTATCCAAAGTGTTGATGTCTCTCTGAAGCAAAAATAAGAAACTAACCAAAGCATTACAGCAGTCTTGTTCAAAGCAGTGTCATTTTTTCAACTGAGCATCACTTTTTTGTGCTTTATATCTTTATTGTTCTTTTATCATTTTATGTTTACAAAATATTTATAACATTTTATGTATATAAAATTATATGCATGACATACAAGCAATCAATAGATCACATGATAGTTTTTCCTACTCCCTCTAGCAATAAACAAGTGATCTTAATAAAGCACTATTGCAATTGCTAAAAGAGGAGAGTTAGGTCAGTGAAGGTCACAAGGACAAATGCCTAACTAAAGAAAACACTAATTACAATGATGGTGACTTCAAATGAATCTTAAACAAACACAAACTGGAGATTTAATGGGATAAATTTGGTGGAAAATATCCATTTGACTTGCGATTACATCCCGTCAGAAAGAAGATTTGTCTACTAAATCACGTGTGTGGATGCTGGAATAGTTGAGCACTTGTATCTTTTTTTGACAGCAGTTGTTTAAAAGTTAAACTTATCGTCCATGTTTAGAAAATAATTGTACACTCTAAAAAATTTGCTGTAATTTTGCAGCTGGTTGCCAGTAACTTACTGTAGAAGATAAAGTCAAAAAAAAATTCATGTTCATTTAACTTTGAACAAAATGTTGTCAGTAAATAACATAAATGTAAAATCTACAGTAAGTTACTGGCAGCTAGTTGCCAGTAATACCCATTATTACTGTAATTTCTACAGACATTTTTTACAGTGTAATTTTATGTTTAAAAGTAATTTTAGTGTGATAAAAGTAGAAACTTGATGACAAATTCCTGCATGATGACCACTATAGTGCAGACTGATATTATTCTAATTTTTAAACTCTATCAACAAGGATTTAGTAAAATATAAACAGATGGTTCAGTATATTGGTAACAAATATATTCTCTAAGAGTTTTAATGTTACTTTTAATGTTACATCAATAACGCATAATGCCATATCTATTACGCTGATATTGCTCAAGATTTTTTTTTTTCATTTTTATGGTAATACAGTATCTTGTTAATTTTACTCCAATAAACCGTATTTTTATATGTTTTAACTGTTAAATTTAAGGTCTTAGTCTGTAAAACTAATTAAAGTTTTTCACAGTGAATCCTACGGTTATCACATGTTTTGTGAAATACGGTTTTATTCTGTATCATTTAAACGGTATTTTACTGTTCAATTTACAGACATTTTTTACAGTGTACAGTAAAGATCTACAGTTATGAATAGTGCTGTGTGCTTATAGATGTTGCTTAAATAGTGCAATGAAATCTTCCACAGATTCATAAAAAAACAGAAAACACAACCTTAAAATAACACACACGTGCAAGCATAAAAAAAGTGTAGTGTCCATATAAGATTGAACACCAATTTAGATGTAGCATGAATAGGTCAAAGCCTAAGGGCATTGTTACGCAGGACACAAAGTCAATGTAAGCCCTTCCCCATACTGCACAGCCTAATGTACATTGTTGCATTTATAAAATGGTTACAACACAATACAAATATTAAAGCAAAATAAATATGTATCAATGCAACTTAAAATCACTAAAACTCCTCCGCTGGAAAAAAATAGTTTTAGGCCGACTAAACAGTACATAGTCTTTCATATGTTTAAATGGTTAAGGGTGCTGTGCAAGGATATACAGAATCACTGGGTACAGCGGTCATGTATGTGTTTTTTCATAAATAAACCACAGCTATTGACCAATCAATGGACCGGAACTAACCGTTGTCCCAAATCGCACACTTATGCACTATTTTACACAATTTTGCAGTATTAATATTGTAAGTACTGTGTTCACACTGAAATAGCAAAAAAGAAAGTGCACTTTAAGTACCTGGATGATGCACTCATTCAACCTGAAATTTGAGGTGTTCAACACTGGACACTTCAGGCACTCAGCTTCATTTACATAACAGCAGAGAGGCGGGGCTTTCAGATTCCGTGAGAGCAAAGTTTACCTGCAAAGACCCTTACACATCAGTCTGACACTTACTGAAGTCATGTTGAACAAAACAATGACATTAAAAAACATTATACAAATTGATTTTCATTGACTGCATTGTATGCTTTTGATGTTATTTGCCCTCGTTGGGGAAACCGCAGTTAGTAAAAGTGTTGCATTTGGGACGATACTACTCTTCTTAAATTCATACAGTAGACTGGTGAGTATAGTGCATAGTTTAGGTGCATAGTGTATAGTATCTAATTTGGGACACAGCTATAAATATTGAAAACAATAAAAAAAAAAAAAAACTAAATAGCATAATTAAATTCTATAGTAAAAATGAATGTAAAGGAAAACCCAAAAGGGTGTGTTTAAAAAATAAATTGTTGAATGGCTTTTTTGCTAAGTTAAAAATGTTTTTCCTAAACCCTGGCAAAAAACAAACAAACAAACAAAAAATACATTTACGGTCATACATTTTAAGATCTGGAATATAATATCAATATTAATTTTTTTCTAATGATTACTTCCTTATAATGATTAATATATTTCACATTTACATTTAGAAATAATCAAGAAGGTAAGATGAAAAGGCCGACACATTAGAATACACAGATGGTGGATCTCATTGGGATTGGATTATAACTTTTCTTTCAATAAAAGCATCTGTGTGCGGCTTGTCCTGCTGTTCTTGTTGAGCATGAATGATCAGAGTTTGCCCTCACAGTGTATTTGACACAAGACCTCAGCATGTTTAGGAAGTGAAGAAGTCTTCTTCTTTTCTTGACGCTCGGCAGGAGTGAATGAGGAGGATACACGGAGCGAGACGTCTAGACTATACCGCTCTGAATATTGAGAAAAAAAACCTTCATTTATCTTATGAGAAGCTTATTGTGTCTCAGTATATGCATGTTGTGTGTTTTTGTAAAACTGACAAATCTTCAACTTTGGGAACATCCAGGTCTATTTCTTTCAAATCTTTAATGTTTCTGTTAGTATATGTTTGAAAGTAACTTGCATGTCATTATTTACTGTATGTAAGCGTGTATAAAGCAGTTATAACACTATCCTCTCTAATTTATTATATTATTATACAGCTACTGGTTGAGATGATATGATATTGTTGATGATATGATAAGATTGTTGTTGTTTGTGTCAGGGTAGGGTGGATAGGACTTTAGAAGTCTCCTGTCTATTTTTAACAGTTACTAACCTACTTCCTAATAAATCTTTTACCTCTGACCCTATTTAGTACATATAGCTCATAGCATCTGTGCCGCCTGTACCACCCACAGTGCTAACACATTTACAATGTTGTAGTAACTGGAATCAAACCTCTATTAGAACCCAGGAAATAAGATAAGACACTGTTACAGAATTGTATGATAGTTGTTTTTAATTGTTAGCTTGCAATGTCTTAGCTTTGTGAAAGCATAAGTGTGTGAAGGAGTGTAAGTGCACACTGATGTGGTCTGGTTCAGTTCTGTTGCTTTGGATGAAGGCCATTAGAAAGTGACGTGTGTGTGTGTGTGTGTGTGTGTGCGTGCTCGTGCATGTGTGCGTGCGTGCGTGTTTGTGTGCAGGTTTGTGTGTGTGTGTGTGTGTGTGTGTGTGCGCGCGCGCAGGTTTGTGTGTGTGCATGTGTGTGTATAGCAGATGGACCCAGCCCTGTTGACCTCTGACCCTGTCGTTGTAATGAGGGTTGAGAGTCTGGTGTAATGTTGTGTTTTCATCACATGCTCAGTGCTTACAGGTTTGATGTAGATGTTAATTCATTCATTTTATCTCATTGTTTGGTCATTAAAGGGATAGTTCACCCACAAATGAAAATTCTGTCATCACTCATTTTCTCATCCAGACCGATCACTTCCATAGCAGGAAAAATAATAATATGGAAGTGGAATGTGGTTCATGAACGGTTTGGTTGCAAACATTCCTCAAAACATCTTTATTTGTGTTCATCAGAACAAAGAAATGTATACAGGTTTGTAATAACATGAAAGTGAGAAAATTATGACAGAATTTTCTTTTTTTGGGTGAACTATCCCTTTTGTACTATTCCCTCATCTTCTTATTAAATTCATCTGAACATTATGCAATCAATACTCTGACTTCTTCTTGATCCTTGTGTTAGTCCTCATACAATCCTCAATTAAAGGCGGAGTCCACGATGTTTGAAAAACGCGTTGGAAAAGGAGACGGGCCGACTACCAAAACACACTTATAGCCAATCAAATCAAATCAAATGCCGGGTTGCGTATGTGTGGGGCGGGTATATCAACAGAAGGTCCAGATTCTATTGGGGTAGGGGCGTGTTTGTTTAGGTGATTTCAAATATCAACATTGGCTTTCAAACATCATGGACTCCGCCTTTAACAATATACACATTCACTTTTATATCTGTGACCCTGGACCACAAAACCAGTCATAAGGCGCACGGACAATGGCCAACAATACATTGTATGGGTCAAAATGATACATTTTTCTTTAAATCATTAGGATATAATGTTCAATTAAAATATTTTGTAAAATTTCTTACCATAAATATTATCAGATAATGTATTTATCATTAGTAATATGTGTTGCTAAAGACTTCATTTAGACTTTGAACTTTAAAGGGATAGTTTACACACATAGCAGTAAGCGTGACCATAGACTTCCATAGTAGGAATAAAAAAATATGATGGAATTTAATGGGTACCATCAACTGTGTGCTTACCATAATTTATCAAAACATCTTCTTAGTCATTTATCACAATACTTCCAAAATATGTTTTCCTACTATGGAAGTCAATGGTCACTTACTGCTGTGTGTTTACCATCAAAATATCTTCTTTTGTGTTCATCAGAAAAAAAGAAATTCATACAGATTTAGAACAACATGAGGGCGAGTAAATGATGACAGAATTTTCATTTTAAAGTGAACTATCCCTTTAAAGTCGATTTTCTCAGTATTTAGATTTTTTGCGCCCTCAGAGTTCAGATTTTCAAATAGTATCTCGGCTAAATATTGTCCTAACACAACACACATTAATGGAACGCTTATTTATTCAGCTTTCATGTTAAATCTAATCAATTTTAAAAAATCATTTTTTTGTGATCTATGATACTGTATTTGCATGGACTAAAGTGCTGGGACAGGTATTATTAAATTTAGATGTATAAAATCAAGCACCTAGTCATGTGTCCATTAACAAACATTTGTGCAACAAAATGGATCTTTTTTTCAGTGACTTCAAGTGTGGTACTGTACTATGCCATTGTTTCAGATGATTCATGAAATTTCATCCCGGCTAGATATTCAACTATAAGTGTTATTATTGGAAAGTGTTCAGGGAAAAAAACTGCAATTCAGACATGAAGCAGAAGAGCATGTAAAGTCTCTGAGCTGGGTCAACATCTACTAAGGCACATGGCGCATAAATCTCTAGCACTCTGCTAATACTATAGCTGAAGATTTCCACTGGCATTAATGAAATGGGTTTTTATGAATGCCAAGCGTCAGATAGAGTTGTGTAAACCACACCGCCACTGGACTCAGTGGAGAGATGAGCTAATTTATTATTCACTGTAAACTGAATGCAGCTATCGTTAAGAGCCTTGCATGATTGTTTTTCCTCTTTTTACAGCCAGGGAAGCGAGTGATCCACACTGTAAAAAAAATTAAGCCTTTTTGTCAAATCAATACATATTTTTATATTACAGTACTTCAACTTGACAAATTAAGTCAAACAATTTCAAATTGTTTTTATAAGTTATGTCAACTTATTTAAATCAAAACTTTAAATAGTAGGTTGAATTGACTTGCAAAACCAAGTTGTTTTAACCTCATGCTGCATTTTTTCCTGTGCATTTTACTCTCCTCTTTTTGATACATAAGATTAGAGAGCATGTGATCACCATATCCTGATCTCTCATAAATATAATATCAGCTGACAATTATAAATAGAGTATGCATGGATTCTCATCTGTGGCTGTGGAGGCCAAACACATCAGATGAATAAAACGATATTCTTTATTTCTCACATCGCTCATCAATTTTATGTCATGTAATTATGTCAGATAATAATAGAAGTTAGAATGATCGGTTTAAGCATGTTTATCCATGTCTCCATTTAAAAATGTGTCTCTTTGTGTGTGATAGCCTAGGGCTTTACTCTGGTCAATGTCAATCTTTATCTAATCATATCTCTTTCTTTCTGTCTCACTTCTTGTTTCCTACATCTTCACAGAAATAATCCATCTCAGGGTAGAAGTGTGTGCCAGTCAATGAGTTATAATGAGTGTGTGTGTCTGTATTATGGATGATCCTGGTTGACCAAGGATTGTCTGATAGGATCTGAACTGTCACAGTTAAGATTTATTATGGATATCCTGAGCATAGTTCTTCTCTGCACTCGGCTGTCTCATCTCTGTCTGTCTCTCTGTGTGTGTTTTGCGTGTCTCTGTGATTTGAAGCCATACGTCCTCTCTCACTCCGTCCGGCCGGAGAAAAGGTAATAACAGGTAGCCTACCTACTGACAACATCAAGACATCCTGCAGACGCTGCAATTTAAACCTTGTCTGCTCAGCATCAGTAAAGAAAGAATCTTACTGTAATGTGTACAGATGTGATGTGTGGTAGGCAGGGGTGGAGATCATTGATTGGCACATGCTGAAAACTGCTATTTTATGTTTTCCTGTGCAGAATACCGTGACTTAAGGCATGTTCTCACAAGGCAAAGGATTTTTTTGTGAAAGTTGTTGCTTTAAAAATACAATACAGTATAAAACACGTGGCTAGATTAAATAGACACATCTTTGTTGTCTAAGAGTTAATTGATCAACAGGAATATTATTCATATATTATATAATAATAGTCTAATAATAATATAAACAGAATTGAACAAAAGTGAGAAATACAGATCACTTAACTTTTGGATCATTCTATGTCAAATCAACCAAATGTAACTTTTTTATCATAATGTTAAAATGATATTAAGTTTTCTATAAAACTTTTTTTCAAATTTTCTTAATGGCACAATTTTATTACATTTTTGGATTTGACACCATATTCATGGGATTTTATCAGATATTTGTTTAGTCACTTTTTTAAAGCTAACACCTGAAAATATGATCACAGTAATAAAACATTCATAGGTGCTGATTTAATGTGTTAAGTCTTGTTTTATCTTGTTGGGCATGCCAGATTATTCAATTATTTTAACACGATATAAACTTTTACGAATTGTGTTTTATTATCTCCATTGTGTGTTATTCAAAGTGTTAAATCATTTTTAAACCAGGAGTTGGAAAATTACCTGAATTATAATTTTCATGGATCTTGATTTCGTAGTTTAAGTGTAAGTAAGGATATGCTGGGGTGTATTTAGCAGTAAATTACCACTACACTATATTCATATCAGTAACATTAGCACAGAAATCACAGCAGTGCATCTTTATTCACGAAGAGAATATGAACATAACTACAAGGATCCTAACAATGCACCCTATCCTTGTATTCGTATTCACGTTGGTTTTATATATTTATTTTTTTATTTTATTTTATTTTATTTTATTTTATTTTATTTTATTTTATTTTATTTTATTTTATTTTATTTTATTTTATTTTATTTTATTTTTACAAAATGTACAAAATTATTAAAATGTTATTAAAATGTAAAAGTGTTACCACCGTGAAAAAAGTGCTTAATTACTTTCCTTGCTTCTTAGGCTAAACAGGAGTGCACAATTATTATTTACAAGTTTCCTTACAATTAAGGTTAAAATAATCAAAGAGTGAAAGAAAATAGAAAGAAAAAAGAACATTACATACATTTTTGTATCTGTAAATGTATTTTAGCTAATAGCATAACTTAATGTGAAAGCAATACTAAATTAAAAACCACGCATTTTAAATAACGTTACAGATCAGGGCTGCGTTTCCCGACAACGTTCTCTCTTAGCGCGCTACGAAGACTCTTAAGTTAAACCTTAACTACAGGTTTACCTTTTCTAGGCGTGTTTCCCGAACTGTACCTTAGCGGGTTTCTTAAGGTATACTTTCTTACGTACGACGTTACCAGGTGCTGTCCATGGCGATGGTGCTGAATAGGTTGATATCGATTGCTCGACAATCAATTGATCACTTTATGTAATACGTACTTCGCTGCGTTATGAGAGAGCGGTGTTATTTATTAAAGAAACATTTCAGAAATAGTTACATTTATTAGGAATATCTGGTAAAAATATTTCAAATTGCAAACAACTATATATAAATCTTGTATATTTTATTTTATATCAAACCCATGCAAAACTCGCAACTTCATGTCCAAAAGTATAATGCATAAACTGCTCCAATGCATCCATTATTCCTTCACTTTAAAGGATAATTTATATCAGGGGTTCCCAATAAATGCATTGCACAGGGAAATAAGGTGGGTCGTGCAAGTCACCTGGCTTGGCATTACACTTAAAATATAAAAAAACAAATTGTTGTTCATTAGTTCACGCGTTTATGTGTTTGGACACTGCGCAAGCAGCGCGTTTACAATGCGGATAACGCTTAATGGACGCATTTCTGGAGCCGCGCCTGTCTGTTTACCTTAAATATAACATAAAATATATATTATATGATATATAAATATATAGTATGATTGTTTTAGGTTTAAGCTTTGATTAGTTTTAATGTGGAAAATTTGTTGACCTTATACAAGCAATTATCAAGTGGAGCATTTTCTTTTTAATGTTCATAAAGAATATGGCATGCAGTTGCCTCAAAGTTATAAAACATTAAAAAAACTTCGATGCAAAGTCGAATTAACATCAATAATAATATTTAGGAAAATCAACAATTATGATTTCGTGATGAATGTGCTCCCGTGGCATGCAATTTTTTAACTTGATTTGTTTTATTTGCAGCTAAAATAGCCGGTAAACTAAAGATTTAACGGATTTGAAATGCACAAATGAAATAGTAAGATTTGCTGTATAGCTGCCTGCCATAGTTTCACCAACTCCTCCACCCAAAATCTTTTTTTAATAGTTTCTTTAGCCTGTAATAATAGTTCACAGCTGATGTTCCTTTGGAAAAAATATAAAAAATCTAACAACCATCAGTGTAATAATGTCTAATTATGTGAATGTTTTATTCTTTAAATAAATAAAAAATGCCTAATTTAACACGGAGTGTACTTCAACTTTTTTTAAACAGATATTTAGTTATATAGACTGCAATCTACACAAGCTTATCACAGTCATGGCCCCTAGCGGAGTCAAGTGGGATAAGGTATAGCTAAGAGTGCTCCAGACCAACCTTCCGAACGAACGACTTACAGAAGAGATACGTAACTAAGAACGTTTCGGGAAACACGTATTAACGATAAGGTACAGCTTAAGGTACAACTTAAGAACGACGTAGAGCTAAGAAGGTTTCGGGGAACGCAGCCCAGGATAATAAATAATGGTTCACTTCATTGATTCGTATACTATAGTTAACTATAGTTGTTGATTCATTAGCTATTTACTTCATTTGCCCAGAACTCACTCGGATGTTCTTTTAATTTTTTCTCACGTGTGATGAACCTGACATTTCTTTACATTATTTTACCGCAGACTGTTTTTATCCCTCTGCGTATAATTCGGAAACCATGAAACGTCTGCTGGAGGACAGATGCTAGCGGACCACACACAAGTTGGGACGGCGTTTTAAACGCGTTATTCACGCTGCAGGAGAAACTCCATTCTAAAAATACTGTCGGTGGAAACCTAAGCTCCTACAGATGGGATGTATGCGCGTTCACTGATCATCACCTTGGCTCCCTGAGCGCTGCTCTACACAGGAATGTCAAGAGAAATCATTATAGAAACGTGTGCGTAAAAGTAACTGCTGAGGGCGGCATGGATAACTGCGAGGCCATTTACAATCTAAAACGATATATCATTTGAACATTATTCTTAAGACTTGAAAGTGACTTCAGTCAAAAAGTGTGCTTTCGTGTACGCTTTTCTACACTGTAAAAATGCAGCATTAAGTCAAAACAATTTGGTTTTGCAAGCCAATTAAACCTATTATCTTAAGTTAAAATGGTTTAACTTGATTTGTTAAGTAAAGTACCATAAAAATATTTGTTGTATTTTTTAAAAGTGTATGCAAACACAAAATCCAAATAACAAAACGTTTAAAGTGAAATAAATGCACCAGAAAAAATACTGTTGTAAATAAGATGAGGCATTTTCACATAAAACTCCTGAAAATTACATTCAAAATCTCAAAAATTAACATTATTTTAAAAGTAACATGCAAAAATGATTTTGCCTAGCACAAATTGTAGTTGCTGATTTGAATTATCCAAAATGAGAGTTTTTGTTCGATTGGTGACAAGCCCTTTGACACTATAGGCTTTTCGGGAATAATGAAAAAAAAATATTCAAAATATAATTGCAGACAATTTAATATAGATTTATTACATTTCACTTCAATTGAAATGCCATTAATGTTAATCGCTCGTCATTTGATGGTCTATAATTTAAGTCCTAGCAATTATAAATTGCTTTTATGTTATAAATACTTGTCACTTACTTCTATTTTCTTAAATATTCAACTTATAATTAAAATATAATGTTGTGATTATTTCGTGCAGAACGAAATACACAACACAATCACTTCGTGTCACCTGGCAAGTTTGCAGCGTTTTACAAGTTCATGGCCCGAGGTGTAAGCTTCGATAACCAGCGGTTATCTGCCGTATAGTGAGTATAACAAGGTTCACCCTGTCGCCAGGAGGACCGCAGATTTTGGAAGACTGCGTTTTCACGTGCTAACAGTGAAAGCAGTGACGCAAATAACCGTTTTTCATGCATCAGCTTGCAAAACGCCATTACCATAACATCTAAACTTACTTTGATTTTGATTCAGCTATTCAAAACGACTTCTCTTATTGGCAATTTTCGTGAGAAAGTTTTTTTAGTGTGATTTTTTTTTTATTGCGGGTCTTATCACAAGCTCCAAGCCAGTTCATTTCAAAATTATAGGCCGCTTGTTAACTTTTCTGGAACAGAATTGTTGTTTGGCTGGTATCACACATTGTCAGTAGGTTACTAAGTTTATCCTGCATAGCGGCTGAAAACACATGATATTTTCAGAAATGATCCTTCACAATTTATTCGCGAGTCATAGGCTACATTTAAATAAACCTTTCTATTGTGGTTTCAGTAGCCTATTTAAAAAAGTCGATTTGAAGGCCAAGATCTTAATCAAGTGCAGTTCGCTTTTGATGTTAGTTAATTCCTACACTGAACTGTGAGCCTGCCCGGGCCCGCCAGACAAAGATGTGCTAAAACCACGAATTCAACAACAGACATACTAGTCATGCAATGCAATATGACGTGGTAAAATGTTGCTGCAGGCGATCTTGAAAAAGGCAGTGTTTGCCATCTGGATATCGTGTTCAAGATACTCTGTCATCTTTGTTTTGATTAATCGATTACAAGACAAGAGCCACGGCATGCCCACGACACACCACAGAAACAGTCACTGAACTAGGCTACTGCTGCGGGTATAGCATAGACATATGCTTTACAAACTGAACGTAGTTTAGAATAAAAGCTTTTCTGATGTTCCCTTTAATTTAAACATCAGTCAATTAATATACAACACAAACATTAAAGTTGGTTTAACAACTTCAACAATAATAAATGTATTATTAAAAAAATATATAATAATATTTTTTCTTTTTTTATTTCTCATGTCATTATCTGTTGGTATTATAGCATATTAACGGAATCTATAAAGGCTAAAGTATTTCTGCATTTGTATAGCCTAATAAAGTTTGTTCTTGACTACATAATCATATAGCATTTCTATGTAAAGATGAAAATGTAAATGATAAATAATGAAAGCCCGGCTGTTAATGTGCAGAGAAAGTGTAACAAAATATAAACAAATAAGTCCTTGAGGTATAAAAATTATTTATTTGGATACATTATTAAATATTTTGTAAATAGTAATATGAAGAGTTTCGTTGCAAAATGAGATAACTCCGTTTTTAACATTTTTGTCAAAACATGTTTATTATTATGTTATCATTTTATTATTTTGTTTTATGGTGCTACTTAGCTGTATTTTTTAAGTTATGAAGGTTTAAATCAAAACAAACCAACTGCAGTTGAATTTATATTAATTGGAATGCACAACCAAAAACTAGAATTCTGAAAAATAAATAAAAAAACGGTGTTATGTCGTTTTCCAACGAAACTCTTCATATTTGATATCGTTTATTTACGTTTCCCTTATCCCTTAACTCGAATCAGTAAATGAAAAAAATAATTATAGTCAAAATACTGCAAAAACATATTCAGATCCGGCATGTTTTGTAAACTGTAAACGTTTATCGAACATCTTTGGCACGAGCAATCTTCCGTTAAATTGGCATACAAGACTCAAGAGAAACTGATTGATGGAGTCCACGTATTAATTCCGAAATAAAAAAAACTGATTTAACTGGACCATCTTCAAAAAGTTTGTAGCCATTAATTAATTAGGCTAAAGCTTTTACCAAACCCTTTCAACAATCTCTTCGTGGTATAAAGTCTGGATCTTTTTATCGACCTCTGTGCTATGCAGCCCAGTCTCACGAAATTTCGTTATATAGTCACGTATTTTTTTGATTCTTTTTTCGTGCTGTTGTCGCGGGATTTCGTGTTTTTTCGTGGTCGTGTGGCGAGTTCCTGTTTTCGTGTGGTTGTCGCGTGTTGGTTGCTCGACTGTTTTGTCCTATTTTCTTACCATTGTCGCTTCGGTTTAGGGTTAGATTTACATAAAATGACATCCCTAACCAAACCCAACTCTAACCCTAACGCCAGGCGACATATAAAAAAATAAATCAGGAAAAATAGTATAGATCAATATATTAAGTGACATTCTAATGCAAGCACCAAATCTGGCCCTGAACCGAAGCGACAATGGTTTAAAAATAGGAAAAAACAGTCGAGTAACCAATACGTGATAATCACACGAAAACAGGAATTCGTTATACGACTACGAAAAAACACGAAATTTCGTGATAATAGCACGAAAAAAGAATCAAAAAAATACGTGACTATATCACGAAACTTTGTGAGACTGGGTAGCGCTATGTCAGTTGTCCTCCTCTTGAATGCTGGTGGTGGTGGTGGAATGGTTATACAGACCCTGGGCCATCAGTTGTAGCGCCAGGCCGTTCTTAAACCCGCTGGCTTTCTTGATTTTAGCTCGTTTGTTCTGGAACCAGATTTTAATTTGCGACTCGTTCAAGTTGAGCTCCTGCGCGAGCACCTGTCGCCGCTGCTCCGTGATATACCGGCTGGCCTGAAACTCAGTCTTTAGTCTCTGGAGCTGCTCAGCTGTAAATGCCGTTCTGGGTCGTTTATCCTCACTGTCGTGTTTATACTTTTTCAATTTCCGGGTCCTTGGGCCTTGTGTGGAGACAACAATGAGATGTAACCATGAATATCATCTCATTAAGAACTGAAAAGATCAACTGCCTGTCCGGTATTTGTCAGTGCAAAACACAACACAACAACAAAACACAACACATAAACATCCAAAAAGATTCGTGGCTTTTATTAACAATTATAAACACATCTCAGTTTATTTTCCAAAAATAGGCTACTTGACATTGACTGTATTTCTATCTCTTCTATCTTTATAAAAAATGCACTAAATCTTACCAACTTTCTCTCAGGTATTGTGTCAGAATAGCGAAAACTTGTATCTTGGTATGAGCAGTTTTTGTATTAATGCCGCTCTATGACAAATCGCTTTATTGTTTCTTACTCTTTGTAAGTAGCTTTAGATAAAAGCGTCGGGATGCCCAAATGTAAATGTAAATCATCTATTTTAACAGGACATGTAACGTGATTCGCTAATTTCGTTTTGGAAAATATTTAAATGGTTAGGGTATGACATATAAACATAACACGTTGCGAGCGTATAAACTGCATTAGTTTTATGTTTCTGTTGTTCCTTTGAATATGCAGGTAGTGCACACATAAGCAAATTCAGCCAATCACCAAAAGCAATAACATCTTGTTAACTTGCTTTCATACTGGATGCGATACATTCCAACCTATTCTGCAATAATGAAGTGACGCGGAAATCGTGTATATGTGCTTAATTGCGTTTAAATTTAAACAAAAACATGAGTTCATGATGCAATCGTTTTAAGTATGTTCTTGAAGTATATGATTTGGGCGTTGCAAAAAGCTTTTCACGCAATATAATATACTGTATATACAACAATTATATATATTTCTCAAATATATACAATTATTTAGGCTACTTGTCGTCTGAAATATTGAATTAACAGAGGAAGCGAAAAACAAAGCGATAATGATTATAGGAAAATAACACGCTTTAATATTGTTGATTTTTTACATTTTTAATAAGTTGAAATGACATAACGGGGTTTAATTAAATTGCAAGGCATGCCAGTACCCATAAGTGCAAAGTAAAATCGTATAATGTATTTAGGTCAATCAAGCACATTTAAAATTATTATAATTTTGTGTCAGTAATTTTGTTTTAGTTTTGTTGGATGTTCAGAATAAAATCTGGCACGCACTTAAAAAAATATGTAAGAAATTGAGCAATTTATTGATAAATATATTATGTTGTATATTATGCTATAATGTAGATCTATTATATTATATATTTCTTGTTGTTGTTTCGAACGGGAAACATTTACATTTCCTTTATATTCCATTTAAATATTCTTTAAATGATTTACATTAAAATTATTATAAGCATATATACTTAATATACAGTCATTCTACTCACTTTTGTTTTTGCAACATTGTTGTGCTTTATAAGAATCAAATTGTAGTTCAAAGTTACACTGTAAAAAGGGAAAGTTGGATCTACTTACAATTACTTCAATTGGTAACACCTAAAAATTAAAGCTTTTAAAGTGAGACAATTCAAGTTGAAAGAAACTTTTTTAAACTTAATAAGTTAATAAAAAAGTTAATAAAAAGTATGTTAATCCAACTTTTATTTTTACAGCGTTTGCTTTCAGTTGAGCTTTTGGTTTAGAAGTTACTATGCCTCACCAGATGACGGTCGATCAGAGTATCTCGTGCAATAAACCCACGCCGGCCACAGAAGCTGCTGAGCGTCTTTACCGGGCGCGGAGGTTTCACCGGAGCTATCCGTAGCAACGGATGACGCTGAGACAAACTTATGTGTTTGGGACTTAATTCCACTGACATCGTCTACCGTTGAATGTCTCTTGCTTGCAGGGGAGGAAACAGTGGAGGAGGCTGAAGATGAAACGCTGTCAGTGCTACAGTTAGAATCCAGACAGGGAGTACTGGGGAGAGCTAGTACCCCTTTCTCTGATGCGCGCGCGCCTGGATTCTGTGCCCTTCTGAAGCCGAAGTCCGGTCGGAGGATGTTGTCGATGAAAAAGTTGGTGGTCCTGTGTGTGTGGTCTTCAGCCTGCAGCAGGGCTGGAGAGCTGCTCTCATCTTCGCTCTGTTCATCCATTTCAGCCTGCGCTTTGAAATTCCACTGGTTGAAGTATATCCTATTCCCTTTCAAATAGGAAAGACGGAAAGCGTTATCTAGGTGTCCTAGACAGCGCGCAAATTACCCCCGAAACAGAGTACATTGTACACTTGCATACCGTCACTGTGCCTCGGTTTTCAAAGGCTTGACAGCACATACCAGACACTCTGCGTTGCCCGTCCGCAGTTTGACACCTCTTTCTATGTGCACAACCCATTACAGTCGCCCACTCTTACCGGAAACACATCAGATGAGCGGGGAGCCTATCCAAAACAAAACCCCTCTGACACGTGTGTTAACGCCTGTGCTCGTGATATTAAACTGTACAGAACCTGAATCTTGTATAGTCAAATACAGACGTAGCCTGAAGAGAATTGAATTGAAAGCATGTCTTATAAAATATATTTACAGTTCCTGAGATTTAAATTTGGTTACGCACGATCCTAAACCACGAAGCCATGTCAGCTGAATTTTCAGTTATCTTGCCAATTTAGTTTTTAAAATATAATAAAATAAAAAATCCTAATTTGTTTGTTGTTACAATAGAGGAGGCTATAAAAATTTTAATTATTATGGGGCGGTTTCCCGGACAGGGAAAATAAAATAAAATAAATGTAAGAGCTGTCCAAACTGAAAACACTGACATATCTTCATACACCAGTGCCCTTTGTTTTGCCTGAAAATGTACAGAAGTAATTTTTAGTAAGGTATGTTTGTTAAAACTAGTAATATTTCCTAATTAAACTATAGTCCTGGCTTAAGCTAACCACTCCAAAAAGTACGAATAATATTATAGTACAAAAGAAAAACAGTTATAATAATTTTCTTTTAGGGACAACTGAAATGTATGGCATATGCACGCAAAAGCGGAATTTGGCGTATCTATTGCACGATAATCACACTGCGTGTCATTTGTACGCTTTTTGGTGAGAATGGGTTGGGCATTTTGAATCTTCCAATATTTTAGCGTAAAATATTTTTGAGCGAAATTTTTGCGTGAAATCTTTATCCTTGTAACTAGCATGCTTAATAACTTTAATAACTTTCTTTCTAATTGACATCAGTGTCCATTCATTTAAGCAGTAAATGGCCGAACATCGCTGGCGAGGCCCTAAACATCCCCATAAAAAACATATAATGTATAGCAGTAGTTCTTATAGAATATATGATTAATGTATTGTTAATTATTAAACAAAATGTAAACGGGTCCTGTTTAATTAACTGAATATTATCCAATGATTGCAAATTGTACTTTATACAAACAGGAAAATAAATTATTTTTGAAAAATAATCAAATAGCTACGTAAACAGCCCAGTATTTTTAGACTGTATAATTATTACGCTCTAAATTACTGTAATTGTAATTTTTCATAATAATAATAATAATAATAATAATAATAATAATAATAATAATAATTATTATTATTATTATTAATATTATTATACACTTTTTATATAAACATTGTAGTCTTGTGGAAATTACTTGCGCTTATTAATAGGCTATTTTAAATCGGTGTGAAGTTACGCACACTTTAAATTCTGCTGGTTTGTTTTAACCCAATGGGTAAATATTGAACAGAACCACAAAACACATGTTGGATTAAATAAACATAGGCCTATGCTCGGTTGATTTAATGGAATGGTGGATGGTTTCAACTAATGGCTGGGTTAACAACAACCCAACATGTGTTCTGTCCAAAATTTACCCAGCATTGGGTTGTTAAATTATAATAATTAAACCTTTTTTGGTTAATTGTACTATAAAGCTTTAATTTTGTCGTCGACACTTTTTTTTCGCTAGGCTACGTTTGGCTTCCCACATGTCTACCATCAGAGGTGCTTTACCATTCGGATTTTTATAGTAAAACTCTGTGGGCCTGTCGGAGATCTGATAGAGATCGGTCGCCAGTTTTCAGAGTTATTCTCAAGACCTGCTGGTTACCGCCGCATGGCTCAGTCATGCGTTACCCTAACAGAGCAGATGCAGGCCGGTCAATATGGAAATTATTAATTTCGTCGATATTATCCGTATAGCTATAGCCTACTGATTGTTTGGTTTTTCGTATTAATATCTTTCCAGGTATGGGCGAATAAACACAGTTCCACAAAACACCGCACATTAAACAAAATTCATAACCTCTTGAAGCGTAGGCTAATATATGCGCATAATTTAGGACTTGGAGAATAAATTTTCAGTTTGATTGAAGACATCCCGCGCAGGACAACAGACAAACAGAAGAATGAAGTATAAGGAAGATGCTTTCCTGCCCTCTAACGGCTAGTTCATGTAGTTCAGCTTTCTTTTATTAATTTATTATTCATTTAAACGTTTGAGAGCAAAACTATTTTGTAATTTAATAAATAATTAAATATTGTAATTCGATAAATTGTATACTTATTTACTTGATAAATAAAGCTGACGAGGACCATAGGCTTTTATGACCATACCATAAAGCCTTTCGATATTTCTAGAAAGAATTAGCATTAAAGACCACAAGATGTAGGAAGATATATGCAATGTCAGTATATGAGATATATAATCCATTATAATCTATAATTGGCTATACACTAACTACAATTATTCATCACATGATACATATGAAAAACCTATTTGCATTAAGAATGCCCTTCATGAAGTGTTACTAAAAAGTCTGTAGTTCATGTCTCTGTGGTGTAGTCTATTTTTTGTATGTGATTTTTCCCCTTTCAGCCTCATAATCACCTAGAGCGGCACCCCAACACCTGCACAATCACTATTGCATACAGTATACATTGAGAGCATTTAAGCTCGGTGTAGCTGTTCCAGGGCTGCTGGGACCATAGGAAGAAGATAAATGTAGGCCTATTTGATGGTTTGGGAGTTGAGAACATGATAACTAATACAGGGGCTCAGGTCTGTGTTTGAGAGCCTCTTGAATGTTCTCCGGGATAGGCAGCAGATATATTCAACCCTTGGGCAGCTTGGCTCCAGGCAGCAGGTCAATGGCACAGTCCCATGGCCAGTGAGGTGGTAAGCGTGTTGCCAGTCATTGGATGAAGACATCCTGGTACGCCTGGTTTTTGGGAGGAATTTTTGGTGTAGACCTGATGTCGGGACAGGCAGGACTGAAGCATGGTCCACTCCAGAACTTCCCCTGAATCCCAGTGGATTTATGTACAATAGGAATAACCAGGGTAAAAGGAATAACCCAGAATAATGTCAGCCATTTGAGTGCATAAAGACATATTGAGGTGTTACGTTGGTGTAGATTGTAAAATTGATCATAAATGGAGAGGTTTAATTCAGTTTTGATTTTAAAAACGTATTATTAAATGTTGAAAGTAACATGGATTAACATTAATAAATAAAGAACTGTATGGTTTGTTGTTAGTTCATGATAACTAATGTAACTATGTTAATAAAATAAATCCTTATTGTAAAATGTCTATTAATTTGTTTATTTATAAGTGGATTACTTATTTACATTCATATGTTTGAATAATTAAATCATTAGGTGATTCCTTAATTTAATTTGTATGTGTCTTTCTAGTCCTCCATATTACACACGGACCCAAGTCTATAAGGTATTGTGAAAACTCAATCTTGTCAGGTATAGATTGTGACTTTTATTTATGAAAAGCCACTAGATGGCACCATGTTCAGTGTTATTGATACTATGCTAGAGTTAGAGAACCAACATAAAGAGAATAAACCACTTGTTAAAATGTTAGCACAAATGTAAAACACAGACGTGTTAAGATTGTATGAAGTATTTCATTTTAATTATCAAACAAAATACTTAAGAGAACATCAATTTATGTGTGAATGAAGCATTGCCATCTCAGAAAGCATTTATATTTGATGAATTACTTAATAATAATTTGATAACAATTTTTTTGTGTGAAACTGAAAGGTTAACATTCAGTCAAAAATGGTTCTTCTGTGGCATTGGGAAGTGCCTGTGTTTTTTACAGGAGTGTACAGTATAATAGCACCTATAGTATAAGAGGCACAATTTTTATTTTTTTAGTATTTCAGCGTAGAAACTGTGTTGATGTACTGTACATTATATTATATTACAAATTGGGACATCTCTATATTTAGTAAGCAAGAAAAATAATCCACATCAATGCTTTATGACAATGAATAGTTTTCCATGTCTGAGCACTGAGATTCTAACGGAAGGCAACTTGGTTTTGTACTTTAATACTGGTTGAGACACATAATGCAGTGCCATTGTTTATGGTTATGACCACTGGATGGCACGATTCACCTTTCAGAATCGAATTAATTTTGACTCCTCATGCATAGGCCCAGATGAAATCTGCACCAAATTTGTTTGTTCTGATTTATTAATGTCACAGATCCGTGTGTTTATTATTAAGAGCTTAAAGTTGAATAAAGTTTTTATAAATCCAATGTTGCAATATTTTTTGTAAATGATGTTAAGACACGACACTAAGGGCTTGTTGTGAAATCATTAAACACGATGAAAATATTATCTGGAAATTCTGAACATACTGGTCAGCACATTTTCATCAAAACATCGAAAGCATTTTTCTGTATAATGCATGCAAACACAGTCACATGCACCCACTTACTCCAAAACCCCTGCACTTTCACTTCCTTGTCCGGTATCCTGTATTGCAAATTTTCTAAAAGGGGTAAAGCAGATTAAGTCCAGCTACACAAGTTTTATCATTCAATAAATGTTTTTAGGACTTTGATAATCTTTGATAATGACAGTAATGTAAATGACTGAAAAACTGCAATAGATTAATCAAGACATTTTACTGTGAAATTAATTTAAAGTTAAACATATGCATTCTTATATGTCTTACATTAAAATCTGTATAGCGTTTAAAACCTCTTAAGCGTCGTCCTATCCTTTAGAATGTGGGGGGTGAAAAGTTGAAGTGCATCTTCAAATTAATATAACTCTGGCACTTTTTGGGCTATAAGTCTAATCTTGGTCTTGTTTTAAAGAAGACAATTCAAGGTTTATGACTGAAAGCAGGTGTAAGCAGGTGAAAATATTTAACAGAAAAATTGTTATAGCAGTTTACATTTATTTTAATAAATAAAAATAATCCAACAACATATTACTTTTATTAAAAAAAATTATAAAAAGGTACATTTCTCAAAAAAGTAATAATGTAAACATGAAGCCATATGTCTCAAGCAGTTGTGATCCACATTTCAAGTTAAAATCACAAAAAATTAGGTTTGTGTTACAGTTTTAGTGGTTTTACCAACAACGACCAGTAGGTGTCAACGGTTTGCTGCATACTCTTGTCATAAATGAATCAATTACTGCCACTGCATTATTATTACTGCTAAAACTTTTTGAAATATGAAAACTACATTCGAGCTTCCCAATGATATATAGTTTGTCAACATGTTTGAAGATTTATAATAGGATATAGCATTATGAATAAATAATAATTAATATGCATTCCTATGGGGGGGGGGCATGTAACAAAAAACTGTCACTAAATTATTTCTATCATCAGATGACTTTGACTGAGAGCTTTCCAGTGATATATAGTTTGTCAAGATATTTTAGGTTTAGATCAGAGTATTTGTGTTACCAATATATAATAACAACATGGGCCCACCTGTGGACCTGTGGCATTTTAGAAAATGGCTCTCACTATGTAATTTCTTTCCCAAAATTCTGATAATAAATGGAAACTACACCCTTAGAGCTTTCAAACGATATATAGTTTGTCACGATTGGATAAGAATTCACATGCAAAACATGTAAACGTAGGCGCCCCGCTGGCGAGACAGTGACATTTAGCAGGATATAAATGTTTTGAGGCGCACTCTCTTCATAAATGAATCAATTACTCTCCCTACATAATTTATTTTATAAAAAACTGCTGAAATATGTATTCTAGAGGCTTAGACCTTTCCAACAATATATAGTTTGTAGTGATAGATTAACATTTACCTCAACAATACTGAAGTAAACTTAGGTGTCCTGTATACATGACGGTGACGCTTAAGAGGTGTAGTGTGTAACTTTTATAAGGATCTCTTGACAGAAATGCAATATAAAATACATAACTATATTATCAGGGGTGTATAAAGACCTTTTCATAATGAAGTGTTATGTTTTTATTACCTTACAATGAGACGTTTTTATCTACATCCACAGAGGGTCCCCTTACATGGAAGTCGGCATTTTGTTTCTACAAAAGCCCTTAACGGACAAAATTTTTTAACTAAGTTGTCTCCAACGATGACATGGTTGTCTGGTGGCGGCTACTGTAGCTTCTCTATGCGTTTCGGTGAAAGGTGGACTGAAACGTTTGTTGCAATTTGCAATCTCACCACTAGATGTACTAAAATTTACACACTGCACCTTTAACAGAATGATACAAATCCTTTTAGTGTAAAATCACCTTAAAACTTAATGTAAAAGGACATTCCCATAATTCCTTGTGTGACTCTTTCTTGTATTTCTTACCATTTACAAGTAACCGTTATAGTATTGTCACTTGTGTTACCCACTGTTTATTATTTGTGTGTACGACCAAAGAAGACTTTAAAGGGTTTATGATAAAAGAGATGCTCACGTTCACAAAATTCTCCCAAGACACTAACTTAACACTAAACTCAGATTACACATACTGTAAGATTAAGTATCTGTCAAAGGAGCCTCTCTTTTATCATAAACCCCTTCGAAGCCTCTGCAGCAGACACTTTGACATGACACATGAAGTTTACATTGATGCGCTGAACACATATTTTGACATGACAGGCAATATACATGACGGGTTAAATACACGTTGTGATGAGCTTCGTCTCATGCGCCCTCGAAAGAGAAGTCACCGTGCGCCACTGGTGAGGAGCGCAAATCACAACATTTATAATGGCACTTCATTATAAAAGTATGTGTTAAGCATAAATCCAGAAGAGCTCCTGTGGTTATTGTCGATACCAAGTGTTCACTGTATAACATTTATTTGCAATGTAGTCTACAAAGGTAATAAACCTGAAAAATATTGATATGTTCTCCATTATCGTATTTTGTATTAGACAATCATCAGTCATCATTAGTCCCTTTCACACATACAGTCTTTACTGGTAATTTACTGGTAAATTGCCGTTAACATGTCATGTGTGAACAGAACCTTTCCGGTAAATCAGTGCTCCCAATTTACCAGTAAGACAGGTTGTAAGATTACCAGTAATTTAACGGTAAACGCTGTGTGTGAACGAAAATTATAGGATTATCGGCATTTAGAACGGACGACGTCAGACCGTGCTGATAGCTTCGGGCCAATCATAGCGTTGTAATACAGATGACGCGTTTACCCCGCAGTGTTTACTGACGTTTCCACACACATGCTGCTTGAAAGTTGAGCACACCTGAAGTTTACGTCCACATTCCTTCACCAAAGTTGTTTAAAACAGCTTACCGCCGAATTGCCGACGTCCTTAGCACGCCCTCTGTGAAGCCTAAAGTGCAAAGAGTACTGTTGTTAAAAACGCATTTTCGGTTTGACGTCGTCTCATTGAATGTTGTTTGGTCATGAGCAACTTCGCGACTGTTTACCACAGACGTGAAAACAACAAAATACGGACCGTGGTTATGAACGACGTGGATTGTTTACAAATACAACACTGATCTCGCCGCGTGCTACAGGTACTTCCGCTTTCTCAACGAATTTACCGGTATTTTGATACTGATGTGTGAATGATGTCTTACTGTTAAAATAACGGAACGACACTGCGTGTGTGAACAGCACATTTTTGTATTTACTGGTAAATTCATTCTGGTAAATTCATGGTAATTTACCAGAATTACTGTGTGAAAGAGGCTATTGTCCTGAATATGAAAATATATTTTAGCACTAAACCATTTTATTATTAAAATTAAATAGAATTTGGTTAAATATTACAATTGACCTATTGCTAAGCTCCGCCCCTCGAATGCAGATGAGTCAATTAGTTGCACTGGGACCGGAACTCGGTTCATAGTGGATGAAAGAAAACAATGTGCAACTTGTATCAAAAAGCATAAATGAATCATGATTGCTGATTACTTCATATTACCCCACATTTGATAAATTCCTATACTGACTGCATGCACCTTAAAGGTCACGTTCCCTTTCAGTCGGTCACTACGACGTCACGTCGTGACCGACGAATTGGGAACCGCTTCGCGGGTGACCTATCTGCTTCGAGAAACCTTTAAAACGCCAATGAACTTGGCATGCAGATAATTGCATCTGCCGGCGCCGCCCCGCCGCACAGCTATTTAATGAGCGGCAGGTGCAGTTATCAAATCAGCTTTTTAGCTTCGAAAGCTGGCAGACAAACACTGCTCACGAGAAGCTGCTCTGATCCTGTGAAATAGATCTCTGCGTGTCAGTTGGTTGGGCGAAGGCACCACAGCGAGGCTCGCGAGTGTTTTCCACCTCTTTCTTTTCACTCTCTTTTTGAGTGTGTGCGTTCTCCTCCCTTTGTGATTCATCAACTACACAGCTAAAAGAGTGATTTCCCCTAAAAGAGCTGCAGTTGAACTTGCGTCTTTTTAAAGACAGCCGTTCACTGCTCACGGGCTTTAAAGCGTCTTTTTAAAGATGTCTTTTCGTCAGTGTTCGACTTCTGGATGCGGCAAATACATGGGTCCTCGCGATGGACATGATCGCTGTCTCTCATGTCTGGGTCTCCAGCATGCTGAAGCGGCTTTCATGGGAGGGACATGCTCCGCTTGCGAGAGCCTGACTCTTGCGGATCTGCGGGGTCGTGTGGCGTTTCTCCGGGAACGCCGCCCTCCGTTGCTGATCACCGCCAAGAAGGCGGCTGTGAAGCTACGGAGAGACGACCTCCGCCTCACGGTGCTGAATCGGCAAGCTGGTTCGTCCAGCGGCCCTCAGCCACCGGATCCGCAACCATCTGAGGTTCCGATGGAGACGGAGAGCGCGCGTTCTGCGTCGCTTTCTACCTCTGTCGGACCTCCCGAGGATTCGGTGTCTGTCGTAACATCGGAGGGGGGGCCGTCACTTTCGGACGTAGATCCCGAGCCTCTCCCTCCTTCGGGAAGGGTTGCGGTTCCCGATCTCGACCCGGAGATGACGGCCATGCTCGCTCGGGCTGCGGAGACGGTCGGGTTGGAGTGGAGAGCTCCTCCCCCTCCCGTACCGTCCCGCCTAGACGATTGGTACTTTGGGGCTGCACGGGCTTCACAGTCTTCCCCACCGGTACCTTTCTTTCCCGAGGTGCATGATGAGCTGACTCGGACGTGGAAAACCCCGTTTTCCTCCCGGAACCATCCGCATCAGCCATCACCCCTCACCTCCCTCGATGGGGGGGCCGCTAAAGGGTATGCCGGTATCCCGACAGTGGAGCGCTCGGTAGCGATGCAGTTGTGTCCTGCCGGCGTCTCCTACTGGAAGGACCATCCTACCCTTCCCTCACAGGCCTGCAGGCATTCGTCAGCTTTGACGGAGTCTGCATATCGGGCTTGTGGGGAGGCGGCCTCTGCCATACATGCCATGGCTTTGTTGCAGGTTCATCAGGCTAAGGCTCTGAAGGACCTGCACGAGGGAGGTCACGATTCGGCGGTCTTTAAAGACCTGCGTGCGGCTACGGATCTGGCGCTACGTGCGACCAAGACCACCGCACAGGCCGTCGGTCGTGCTATGTGCTCCATATTGGGCCACCAGGAGTTGGTTTCCAGAGCTCACTCTCCTCGCGACAGCCCCTCCCTGGAGGATTCCCCTGAGGAGGGACCTTCTGTCTCAAGAAGGGGGCACATTATGGCACCCCCGTCCCGATCTGTGGAACCTCCATGTGTGGTCTCTGGACGGGGCGCGGAGGTTGTAGGTGGTTTACCCCCGGCGGTATCTAACACCATCGCTGCAGCGCGAGCGCCGTCTACGAGACAGGCGTATACGCTGAAATGGAACCTGTTTGTTGTTTGGTGTACTTCTCAACGAGAGGACCCCCGAGAATGCCCGATCAATATTGTGCTTTCATATCTCCAGCACCGCTTGGAGAAGAGGCTGTCACCGTCTACTATTAAAGTAGATATCGCGGCAATATCCGCGCATCACGTACCCATAGACGGTAGATCTGTGGGTCAGCACGATCTGGTCATTAGGTTTTTAAGAGGTGCACGGAGGCTCAATCCTTCGCGTCCTCCCTCTATTCCTCCTTGGGACCTGTCCATGGTGCTGAACGCTCTCAGGGACTGCCCGTTCGAGCCTCTGCAGATGGTGAGTGTCAAGTTTCTCACTATGAAAACTTTGATGCTCCTCGCACTGGCTTCTATTAAGAGGATAGGGGATCTTCATGCATTCTCGGTCAACGATTCGTGCCTTCAGTTCGGGCCGGCTGAATCCAGCGTTACACTGAGACCCCGGCCGGGCTACGTGCCTAAAGTTCCCACCACTCCCTTTAGGGATCAAGTGGTGAACTTACAAGCTCTGCCTTTGGAAGAGGCAGACCCAGCTATGGCTTTGTTATGTCCTGTACGTGCACTACGTGTGTATGTGAATCGCACTCAAAGCTTTCGGACCTCAGAGCAGCTCTTTGTCTGTTACGGTGGTCAGCAGAAAGGGAGAGCTGTCACTAAACAGAGGATGTCTCACTGGATTGTAGACACAATCGCCCTGGCTTATGAGAAACAGGGCATTCCCTGCCCTTTTGGTTTGAGAGCCCATTCAACCAGAAGCGTGGCTTCATCTTGGGCTTTGGCTCGTGGTTCCTCGCTTTCAGATATTTGTAGAGCTGCTGGCTGGGCGACACCTAATACGTTCACTAGATTCTACAGTGTTCGTGTTGAGCCGGTATCCTCTCGAGTTCTCTCATCAGATCAGTGAGAACATCGAGGAACGGCTCCTGTGTCGGCTTGGAGCCTTTCTTTTTGGCTGCGCAGAAACCGCACCAGTATGGAAGGCCATTATGGCAAAAACTTTACAAAAAATGTTTTTTGTCTTTTTCCACCGCTTGGCGGCCGATGTTGCGGAGCATCGGCTGCCAGCCTCTCACTGGATGTATTCTTGACTATCTGGGTGAGGCTAGCGCCCACATTGCGCCCCCTAGTGGTTTCTTTGTGAGTATTTCCGTGGAAAGTTTGTGATTTACCACGTTTCCCTTAGCGGAGTTCGTTCCGCGCCTCTCTAGTGTTGCTAAGAGAGTGTATTTTTTATAGACCTCGTGTCTTTTTATCCATCACCTTAGTGGTAGACCCCTAGAGGGTTTTTTTTCCGCAGCGATCTTAGTCCCGCCTGACGAGTTCGCTTCCCAGTTCGCCTAGTCACTATCGTGGGTTAAGGAACAAGTAGTGACCGGCCTCTGCTTCAACCCCATTTCCGTTCCCTTAAAGAGGAGAGTCGGAGGGTTTACGCAGGCACTGGAAGGGTCAGCTCCAGTGGTGCTTTAGTAGGGATTCCCAATTCGTCGGTCATGCCGTGAAGTCGTTATGACCGACTGAAAGGGAATGTCTCGGTTACGTATCTAACCCCCGTTCCCTGAAGTAAGGGAACGGAGACGTCATGTCCGTCGCCACAGTTTGCTGTTCCACTGCTGATATCGGCCGGACAATTTTTTCTTTCTGGCCAGCTTTCTCAGCAAAAAATAGCTGATTTGATAACTGCACCTGCCGCTCATTAAATAGCTGTGCGGCGGGGCGGCGCCGGCAGATGCAATTATCTGCATGCCAAGTTCATTGGCGTTTTAAAGGTTTCTCGAAGCAGATAGGTCACCCGCGAAGCGGTTCCCAGTTTGTCGGTCACGACGTGACGTCTCTGTTCCCTTCCTTCAGGGAACGAGGGTTACATATGTAACCGAGACGTTCTTCCTGATCTCATTTTAAAACTTTAGTTAGTATGTAATGTTGCTGTTAGCATACATAATAGCTGCAAAATTATAAAGCTCAAAGTTCACTGCCAGGCGATATATTCAAAGCCTACAACGAACAGCCGGTTTGTACTACATCCCTCTACTTCCGGGTTGAATGACGTCAATAAAACAGTTTTGACTAAACTCCGCCCAAAGGAATACATCAGTCGCCAGCTAAGCTCAAACGGCTCTGCTAAGCTAAGCTGCCGTCGAATCACAACACACTAAACAAACTACACAATCAGAACTCGATACATATTTCTGAAGGAAGGACTTCATAGAACAAGGAAGACCCGTTTTGAGGACAGTGAAAACAGTGCTATACAGATAAGTAAATTGTGTGGAAAATACTGAATTTTTTTACATGTGAAACATGAACACATGTTATATTGTCCACTGTAAACACAATCAAAGCTTCAAAAACACAAGACGAATAGGACCAAACTTAACACTTTTGGCAAAAAAGTTATTTAGCATATTTAAGATAAATATGGATTAATCTTTGTTACAAAACTACAGCTAGCCAGTCATAGCAGTAAGGGTTTTTTCTCTTCTTCTTTTCTTAATTAGTTAACTTTAATGACTTCAACAGCTAGGCCTACTATAAGACCAAATGCAAAAAAAAAAAATTTGCATTCGGTTAAGATAATCAATTTTATATGATTACTATGATACTCACCGAGACATGTTCATGTTTATTTGTTAACCAAACAGACACGTACATGAACTCATTTAGCTATGTGCATGTGCGCTATTGTTGGGTAGGGGTACGTGCTGTGTTTTCAAGTTCAAGGCAGCAGTCCAGTCCAACACAGTTAATCTCATCATCATACAATACAAATATCACTTCAAGAAGAAAAACATAGCAATGAATTTTGTTGTAAAACAATACAAAGAGAAAAAGAAAGCCCAATCCAATAGACTTCATTCGGCATACAGAAAGACAAATATGCACCCTCTTTCAGCTTTATATAGCTAATTTAGCCCTTTATCCAAATGTGAGGGGGTGAATTTTTTTGTAACTCATCATCCGTTTGAATTATATAAAGCTTTAAAGTTCTGCATAATTAAGGGTGTGGCCACTTGAGTGACAGGTGGATTGCCACTGCTGTCTCTACCATCAAGCTAGGTGGGCGTGGTTTTAGGAACCAGGCACCTCAGTTCCACCCACGTTCCGCCTCTTTGCCTATTTTGAGTTATCCACAGGTGACGTCACAGATACTACGACCGTGTTTTATACAGTCTATGGAAATGAAGATCAAAAATAAACATTATTGGTAAAATTATGTTTTTGAACTTCAAACCACATACATGTAATCTTGTAGACCCCAAAAATAAAACAATGAACTATTTTTTATGATAAGGGGGTCTTGAATAAAACCACTTGTTGTCCTTAATAAATTCCTGCCCAGCACAGATGTGTAAAACTTTGTTGCTTGCTAATCACTTCAGCAATCATGAATGTTGGGTACTAATAAAGCAATGAGTGTATTTCTCTCAGTGGACGTCCCTCTCATTATTATGTCAGTCACCAACTGCATCATTTATTTATTAGTGTGGCCTCTTCAGGGGACCTCACCCCTAATCCACCTTTACTTTACCTAAGAGTCCCTCAGCTAATGAGGAGCCAGACAGACAGAGAGATAGAGACGGGTCACCGGAGGAAACAGGAGCCGGAAAACCCCTATGAATGACAATTATCATTTGATTCTGAAGAAAGAAGGATCATGAGTTATTGAAAGAGATCGAGAAGTGTTACCATTTTAAGTAATATAGAGTCAAACACTAAATTGAAAGTATTTATTATACAATTTCTAAAATAGCAAAGAATACATGTTTAGATGTCATGTTTTGGTGTCAGTGAGTATATCTACAGTGAATACTATACACCTGAGACACACTTTAATAGAAATATATTTATTGATTTAGCAGATACATTTATCCAAAACAACATAACACATTTAACACATAATCTTAAGAACCATGGGCAAGAAGCTGCGTTTCCATTACAAAAATCTATGCAATATTTTCTAAATGCCAATAAAAAATCTTTTGTGAAATGACACCATTTCCACTAATTGATAAATATGTGACTAAAACGTAGCCATTTCAAACATCACGTTGATGGGTGTTGGCTATTTTAAGCCATTATTTTAACAGAAGGAGACTTAGGAGTGTTATCAAAAATTAATTTCTTAGTATTTTTGTCTTGTTTTTAGCACAAATATCTAAATGAATAAATCAAGATGAAAATTGATGAGCAAAATGACCTGAAAGAAAAAGTCTATTTTTTTAAGAAAAAAATTGTCATTTGTGTAAATTTGTGCTTAAAACAAGCAAAAAAAATAAAAAATAAAATCTGCAAATGAGGTAAGTTTTTTTTCTAGTGTAAATTTCTATATTTTTTCTTACCCCATTGGCAGATTTTTGTTTTGTTTTTTAAGCATGGTTTTAGTGCATACCGCACCATCTTCAAATAATGATTATCTGATTAAAGTAAATACATCAGTTGACTTGAAAATGCATATAAACTGTTTCAGCAGTTTTGCGAAATACACTTTTTGCGAATTGCCTGAAAAAACACCTCACGCAAGCGTAAAAACTTTTTTTAAATAAATTGGAGTTTTTGTGAAATTGACGTGTTTCCATTGGCCTTATTATGTCGTACATGCCAAACCCAGTTGACATTATTCACCCGACACTATTTAAAGGAGCCATGGCATGAAAATCTGACTTTTTTCATGTTTAAGTGCTATAATTGGGTCCCCAGTGCTTCTATCAACCTAGAAAATAGATGAAAAACCTAGAAAATGTGAAAAAGATCAACCCAGTAACTTAGTTTTGGTAAACCATTCTCTACAAGCACATGAAAAAATAGGTCGTTGAAATTTGGCTCTCTTTATGATGTCATAAGGAGCTCTTATTATAATAATACCACCCCTTAATCTGCACCATCCAACCACAGCACTGCCATTTAGTGCAGAGAAAAGCACAATTGAGTTTTAATTGTCCATCATTGTGATCAGTGTTTGAATTTCATCAGCTCATTTGCATTTTAAAGGACACACCCAAAACGGCACATTTTTGCACACACCTACAAAGTGGCAATTTTAACATGCTATAATAAATTATTTATATGGTATTTTGAGCTAAAACTTCACATATGTGCTCTGGGGACACCATAGATTTATTTGACATCTTAAAAAAGTCCTGTGCCATGCCCCCTTTAAAGAAAGGTGGATCTCAGTTGGGTCAGCCACACTGCCCCGTGTGTGTGTGTGTGTGTGTGTGTGTGTGTGTGTTCACGATTTGCAGTGCATGTGTTCATTATTCTCTGGGATGGGTTACATGCAGAGGTCCCATTTTGAGTATGAGTTACCATACTTGACAAACATGTCACACACTTTTACACATATTTTCATCAATTTAATCATCACTACAATATGCCAACTTTTGTAAGTACAGGTCTAAACTAAACAGAAAGACACCAACAGGACAGAAGAAATCCATTCAGTTGCACACGTTTTTAGGATTCCCACATTGTTTTTTATCATGTAGGCAGAATGATTGGGGACCCTACCACAATTTCTAAATGTGACTTTTTAAGAAGGTTTAAGGTTTAAAGTGATACACACTGTTGTGTAAGATGCAAATTATCCAACCTTTATAAGCCAAATAATACACCTAATTTTATATGTATTTCTTCTGAGCAATATAAACCGGTGGTTTGTTGTTTTATACTCCTTTTACTATGTTAAACTCTTTATGTTACTTGATACGCCTAGGGTGGCTTTGATGTAAAGTATTATAATCATTGAGTTGGGAGTATATGCATGACAGCTCTTAAATTGCATGTTTAACAAAGTGACACATATATGGTTTTGTATTTACTAGTTTATTAAGAGTAGAGAGATTGATGCATGTATTAGATAGAACAAAGCTTAAGGGATACATTACAGTTTAAAGCATGATTTAAAGACCTGTCTTCGTGGGAGAAAACGCAGAGGAGTTCGGAGAAAAACGACAAAGAGACTTCGTCATATATTTAAGATATTAGGGGACTTTCCCAGTAGACGTAAGGATGAAAGGCGTGCCATGAGGCCCTGAATATGATTCCTGGAATTCAGCCTTGAGACCATCCCTATAAATTGATGCTACTGCAAAACTTATGCAGATCTGGATCAGCATATCCGTTGTCTGACAGTCTGAAATCTTGTGTGCTCTAGACTTAGTACTTTTTAGACTTTGTATTTTTGTCTTATTACTTTTAGTTAACTTGGTATTTCTTATTTCTTTTCTTTTTCTTTTTAATTTGGCAAAACTTGTAATCGCAACTAACTAAATTGTATTAATAAGTTTTATAAAAGACAAGAAGAAGTCTGCCTGCGTGAACTTAGCTCAAATAATCAACCACAGGAAAGTCTTCTAACAATCATGTGAGTATAATCCAGTTTTCGAATTCTATCTTATTTAAGGTAATGTACGATTGGTATACTAGGGAAGTAATTGTTAGATTTGATTATCCTTGCCTAACCCTGAATAGAAAGAATAGGCAAAAGGTACAAATTTTCGTACCATAAAACATGGCGCCCAACTGCGGGGCACGGTTTTTGTCGTTGATTTCTGGCCAAAATCAACGGCAAAGCGTGTTCAAAAGAAACGATTACGAGTTACCATGCCTAGGAAAGAGTTAAAATAATTAAAATCCCGTAAGACCCCAAAGAATAGTTCGAAACGAGCTATTATACGACCCAGAAAGGGTTGGTGCGCGCGCACAACTTTATATAAACCGACGGGCAGGAGGTTTATTAGGGCTCGTTAACGTACAGTTGCGTTAAGCTGTCAGGAAGGACGCTTCTTTAAATGACAGAAAGAGCTCAGACCCATATTCTCGTGTACACAAGAGGTGATCCTCGTGTACGTCAACGAGAGGGTGCCGCTGAAAATGCGGAAACCTCAGTTTTAGTGAAAGAAGCTGAGGAGTTGGCGTTATGGTTTTCGCTTAAGGATACATTAGGGGGTATGACGTTCTCGGAAGCCGAAATGGGCTTAACTGTAGTACGATGGGCACAAACACTAGAGAGGAATAAAAATAGTGGCGTACTTATACAGTGAATGATTTTAGATGTCGAGTTTATTTTGTCAACAGTGAAAGAAGTTGACTTAGAGACCATAAAAATATATGGTAAAAAACTGTTAGAGAAAAGACAGGGAGAGCCGGTATGGATCGCGTTAGAAAGAACCAACAAGAAATAATACATTTCGAAGAGGAGAGAGAGATCCCGCCAGAACTTGGAAAAACAGAAATAGGCTACGAACTTAAAGTAGGCAACATAAAAATAACAATACACAATGGTCTATTAAAAGACACTAGCGAAGGCATATTAGTTCTAAACGGCAACGAACGAATGATTACGGGAGTCAGAACATCAAGTGTGATATTTGACAAATCAGCGGAGGACGCATTAAAAGAGATTTAGATCTCTCGCGAAAATCTGGGTAGACAAAGCCCTGGCTGCGTGCTGCGTGCGGGTGACCAAAAATCCCCATTAGTTAAAGTAACACATTTAACTCAAATAAGAACTAGAAAATATAAACATTAAATGACGAATGTAATTAGAAAAATGACTAGGAATAAATAAAAATTTAGACAAAGGACCTTTGACTTTAAATCTACTAATGAATAACAAAAAGAGAGAAGAGTTTAAACGTATTCTTAATGCGATGTAAAGTGAGGGCGATTTCGAGGTGAGAATTCCAGCGGAGTAGGCCTCTGCAATAAAAGAAACAAAAGGTCAGGAAATGCTAAATGAAATTGAAAGCTCAGACGGAGAACAACAAATGAAACATCATACTCTTACAGTCTAACTTCAGACAGTGAACCAAAGCTTAAAATGAAAGAAAGAAAGAGAGAAGCGCGATTGCGACAGAAAGATAGCGGTGATATTTGTTTATTAAAATTGTGTAATTTAATTTATAAACACTAGCCATTAATGGAATTGAGTGGTGTACGATTTAAAAAAAAAAAAAAAAAAAAAAACCTCTTCTAAAAGACGAAGCAGAAGTTTAATCAAAAATTAGATAAAATAAATATTCCTGAAAATGAACTCACTTACGTACAAGTGAGAACATCTAGTTTGTCACTCATCAGCCGTGCAAATAGAGAAGCACGACGGATGGAGTAAATCCGCAAAAAACGGCGTTATTTTAGGAAAAATACGATTATTCAAGGAAAATAATAAAAAGCATTGAAGGCGTTGTAAAAACCTTGAGAACCAAAGTGAAACATTTACGAGGCGAAGTAGAAAAATTAAATGCTCAAAAGGCGATAGCATCAATGGGGAAATTAGACATTTCCTACAATTGGGAAAGTAAAGAAGAGCCACAGATCAAACCATATGATACAGTAGGTCGATATTCTCCGGAATTATTAAGTACACCGGTTAGACAACTAGAATTTGAAACTTCGCGTGTAGGTAAAGACAAACAGACTAAAATACAATCTAAATTGCTGGAAATACAATTGACAGAGGCAGTTCATAAGCATATAGGTGTTAAGGAAAAATTAGAAAATCACAGTGGGTTTATGGTTAGAGCCGCAAAAATGCCGACTTACCAAGAGAGACAATTATGCAATCTCAGCAGAGGCAACAGAAAAAAAAAAAAAAGTTAGAGATTTAACAGGAACAGTACTCACACATTAAAGGTAGCTTAATACGCGCCGTAAAAGACCAAGTGCCTCTCACTTCAGGATGAAATTCCTATGTCAGACAAAGTAAGACTTTTACGAGATGTAGGAAGAGAAATATAATGAGGATATAAATGAATTACCACCCTGAACAATGTGACTAATAAACAAATAAAAGAACGATTGGCTGAGTACGTCTTAACTTCTCAACGCGTAAAAACTTTGAGGGAAAATGAGCCAAATAATAGGCGTTTCAATATACCAAGTAAAACGAACGCGGATAAAGCCGTAAATGATACAATGACAAATAGGGTGTATAATGCGCGATTTCAAAGAGAGAGAGACCATTTTAATACGAGTACACGTAAAGTACAATTTCGAAGCGAAAGAGGCTTGGAGCGAAGTAAATATGGAACAGAAAGTGAAAGAGAGTTCGTATCTAACACGCAAAAATCGAATTATGTCTTGGAGGAAAGAGCAGAGAACGAAGTACCTGAAAACCGAATGCAGTTTCAGTCTCCTAAGCACAGAATAGATAACACAAAACTCAAAAAAGGTGAGAAGAAATCAAACAATGAATGATAATGTAACGGACTCGGAAACCGAAGCAGATCTTAGGATCTTAACACGCATAATTGTCAGAGACCGATAGAAACGTTGGAATGACAAGAGAATAAAGGTTTTGTTAAAACAGAATATCTGTGATAGAAATGTAATAATAACGTATATATTAAATATTAAATTCTGGAGCACAGCTATCAATTACAACAACACCACTAAAAGATGAAGAGCAGAATTGTTGTTCAGACGTACGACAGAATTAAAACGGGAAAAATATTGGAATTAATACAAGTAAATGTAACGAAAACTTACTTGCTGGAACTTGAGAAAAAATATTAAGATAAAAGAAGTACATTAAGAAGAGTAATTAAAACGAATTAGGAATAAGATGATAGGATCTGAGCAGAAAAAAAAGATAAATTAATACGAATGCTGAGAGAAAACACTTTTTGGCAAATTAAAAAATTATTGAGCTGTTGATGAAAACTACGCTCACGGAAAATAATAGGAGGAATACGCGAACCTCAACGCCAGTATCCGACCAATAAATTAGCCAAAAGAGAACTAAATGGGAGAATATAAGAATTGTTAGAGCATAACGTTATTAAGGAGGTAAAATCTCCAATAATTAATAGCCTGATTCAAGTTATTGAACCGGACAATACATTTAGATTAGTGACTAGCTTCAAGGCTTTGAACAGAGCTATTAATCCGGACAAACGGTGTAATAAATGCACGTAATAGGCAGCATTAAGCGAGTGAAAGAAATGCAAATTTCTGTTGGAGATTAATTTAACAAATAGGTCAACACCGCTAATAGAGGCGAGTCAGAAAGAAAAGGAAAGCGTTTTCAGTTAACAATAAATTATTGTAGATTTCTGCAAGTATTTAAAAAGCTCAGTGGTATTTCAGAGCGCAATGAGGGATATATTAAGACTTACCGGTAGAAATGTATATCGTTGACGTCCTAATAATATCCAACAATGAGAAACAACATACTTAAATATTTGATCAAACGCTGAAGAAACAAGCCGATGCATGTTTAAAATAAATAAATAAATAAACAAACAAATAATAAACACGAATTAATGACAGAGATGGTTGAATTTCTGGGATTTTTTATCTCAGCATGCAACCGTGGAATTACGCAAATGAGCGCAACACCGTCATTAAGACTCCGAACATCGTAAGACACGTTCAAGAAAAAATAGTGGGTTGGTAAAATTTAGCCAAATGGCAAAGCCACCATAAAAGAAAAGCAAATTGCAATTGACGCAAGAAGCCGAGCATTGCGCAGCTTACAAACGGTGATTTAGACTCACTCAGGCCAGCTAGAAGTAAAACAGACGAAAAAGCCTTTTAAGATGATCTTGAAATCGATCAAATTGGTTATCAGTAGATAGCTAGAAATTCTAAAAACAGTATGCTTATAAGAATTTTAACTGGAAGTTGGCAAAGGCCAAATTATAATTTATTTCTGTAGACAAGCTTATCAGCGCTAGTAAAAATATATCCTGAATTACTATCGGAAAGCAGATCTTTGTAAAATTCGGATAAATTAGTCATGGAGCATCTGATTAAAGACTAAAGTAAGGTTGCGAGAGCATTGAATTCTCGATGGCAGATGTGAAAATAGACTTTTAGATCCAAATTTAAAAATCAGAAATAGAGAAAAAAATGAAATGTCAGAAAACCCTTGAATCTGTTTAAAAGCATTGTAGTTTATAAGGATGGTTCTAAAGCACCATAAGGAGACAATGCAGGTTAGGCGTACATTAAGCCGGAAAAACAGTAGGATCGAGAAAGTGTCAAAGGAACAATTAGCTGAAGCTATTGCAATCGTAAAATCTTAAGAGAGGTTAAGAGACTTAAAAAGCCAACCACTTTGTCCTGGGAATAAATAGTTAATACGTGGGAAAAAGCTTAAATGAGGATTTAAGTATTAAGAATAAATTAATAAAGGACATAAGCGTAACATCAACATGGACATTCAAAAGACAATAGCGAGATGGCTTTAAGCAATAACGAAACTAACAGACTGGCTAGAAAGAGAAGAATAATTGTGCTTAGAGAGGATGAGAATAATATACAGAAAATAACTACAGAAAATTAATCTTATTTTACAACATCTGAGCATGAACTTAATAGGTAAAATCTTAACAAATAATAAAATGCACGTTTCTAAATGAAGGAAGAAATATCAGCGGATCAGATTGCTATGTGAGAATTGTAAGAAGAGGTTATCACAAGTTAAGTAGCAATTCATAATGTAGTATATTGCCAGAGAAATTAATGAGAAATTAATTTGTTGCCGAAGAATAAGTTAAATAACAAATATATTTTGGTTATTGTTGATGGCTCTACAAATTTTTATTTTTTTGATAAGGCACTAATTCCAGAATGACAATAAAAGCAGTACAGGAACAGACTGCGCAAGGGAGACTAAGCAGTAAAAGGAAAGAATAACACTAGTTATTTTATCGGCGGAGAGTTAAAAAAAAAAAAAAAAATACTCGCAAAAAAGCACATGAAATTAGCCCGGAGAATAAAAGAAATAAAAGAATATTTCAGGGCAAATGCGAACTAACGCAAGTGGGATTCATTTTAAGAACAGGCTCTGTATTATATTAATTCAACAAGCGTTGAAAGAAAAGAAAAACCGACATTGGAACGTAACAGAAATTGCTTTCCAGGACAGAACGTCTATATAAGGTTAGTTCACAAGGATATGAACAAACCATTTAATGACCATTTTGCTAAGAAAGACACGATCGTGAAAGTAATTGATAATTACACAATTGAGTTAGAAAACAATGGAATTTGGTCCAAAAGACCAAATCTCGTATTTATCTAAATTGACCATTGTCCCTCGACAAGCAGACGCCTGCTGTGAAAGACGCATATTAGAGTGTGTCGGTGCTGGGACAAAGAGGTCATAAAACCCCCGAACTAATGTTACCCACGAAAAGGCATTAACGATTATATGGTACTGGGGCATGAGATTTTGGTAAGTATAGGGTTAGGATGAGCTTTAAGAATAGAGACCTGGCTGTCAGACAACGTTAAACAAAACTTAAACATCTACAATGAGCCACAAATATAAAATAAAAAAAGGTAATAAAAATCGGTACCAAGCTGAAATATATTATGAAATTTAGTCAACCAAAGACTCCTTGAAGGGGGAGATAGATTTTTGATCTTGAAGGAGACTTTAGTTGACTCTGACAACGCGAAATTGACGATGGCAAATTGAAGCGTAACAACTTAGCAACTAAATAATTTAGACCATGACAATTTAATTTGACAATGACAAAAGTGAAACAAACAAATTCGAATTACAGAATAAAAAAATGGAAAATGAGAGTAAAGGAAAAAATGCAAATAGAAAATGAGAGTAAGAAAAAAAATGAGAATGGAAAATGAAAGTAGGGAGAGAATAAAAGATTGAAAAGTAGAAGAGACTAAAATAACTCTCTTATAGATGCCACGGGAGTGCATTAGTCTATTGCAATTTGGAGATATGCCAAAAAGTGTGTAGACACACATTTAAGTATATGTAAGAAAATATACAATTGGCAATAGCATAATGTTTAGATACAAAAATGTATTAATGTAGACAATAAGAATATGCACCCCTGAGACGGGCATACTGGAGTTGATGTAAGTATAAAATACATTGAATGTAATAAGATAAGAAAGCAATGATGAAATAGAAAAATCATTGGCTAGCATTTGAATGAGTGAGGAGTGAAGACTAAAATAATTTGGAGAAAGATCTAAGATGAAATCGCACTGTGGAACATTTCAGCCTGGTTGAACTTGGAGGTGAAAGTTCACCTACTCTGCCTTCGAAATGTGAGTAGAACAACAACAACATACGCTTTACTGCAGCTCACAAATGGTTAAGACCACGTGTGGGGTTAAGTTAGTCTCTTTGGAAACTTACTATATCTAAAATTTGCCATGATTGTTTGATTTAAATAGAAGCAGTAAATACATAAAACTTATTGAGGCGGTTATGTTCTACAGTGCACTACAGGTATAAAGTATATACATTAAATAATTGTATGCTGAAGTGAAAACTATAAAAAGTATTCATGATAATTAAAAAGAGTTATCAAGATAAAATGCATATTATCATCTTGGAGATCAAATATATCAAGCAGGATATATATTCATATGATTTGGACTAGAAAAGTAACATTAAAAATGTATTTAGACTAATTTGGGTTAAAATACTGACATGATGGGGCAGTGGATAAGACACATGCCTTTGGTGTGAGAAACCTAGGGTCAAATCCACTGTGACACACCATTGTGTCCCTGAGCAAGACACTTAATCCCTAGTTGCTCCAGAGGCGTGCGACCTCTGACATATAGCAATTGTAAGTTGCTTTGGATAAAAGCGTCAGTTAAATGAATGAATGTAAATGATGTAACATAAACACCAAGAGCATTATGCATGATGGTAAAAAGAATATTTGAATAAAACATTTCCATTGGACATTTGTAACTAAACAACAAAGAATGTTACTTGTTAAATCTGTCCCAGGAGTAGGTAAAAAAGAAAGAGAAGTTTCACACATTCTCTGGAGATCGTAACCAGTCAGAGATGTTGTGAGGATTGTTTTAAAGACACCACAGCTTAGCCTTTTGCTGAGTATGTGTTGGGTGGTACATAAAGTAAAATTAATTATGACTAATCTACCTCAGTTGCTACTTAAATTTAAGGCTGACACTGATTGTAAAAATAATATTGCTTACAAATCTTGTTGAACATCACTAGCCTTGGAATGCTGCTAAAAGTTTTGTTTGTTTTGTTGATTGTGTGTATGTGTGTGTTTCACTGTTAAGAAATGATAGTGATACACACCCAGCGATCCCACAAATCCTACTGTACCGTTACACAACTTTAAGTTTTAATGTGTTTATGTAAGCTTATTTTAAATGCTTTAAACTCTAGTGGCTAAATACAGATACAACGGCTATAAAAAGTATATATAATGGCAAGATTATTTGTTTACTTAAGCGCAGCTAATTCCTATATCCTCGCTGTGGTTACAGTTATGGCTTCCTAATCCTCCGTGTGGACAGTCAAAGAGGCTGAGCTCTTTTCCGGTACATTTCAGGTCATCCAGCCAAATTTTTCCGGTTCCTGGAGCAGACACAGCAATTCAAGGTTTTGAAAACTAGAATCTTAATGCCCCCAAACCATTAAGAGAAACCCCATACACTGTATAAACCATAGACAGATATATCACCTCCAGTGGCTGGGAACTTATCGATGTTCCTCTGGAAACCCAGCATCTTGCATGCCACCAGTGCATCAACGCTGTCAAAGCTATCATCACACACTGTTCCCCAGACACTCTGATGAAGCACCTCCAGTCTGCCACGGTTGGATGTTCCCACTAAACGGACAATGGCTACGTAGAAAAACACAAACATGACAGACGCTATTAATGCACCTCGCTGAAAATGTACACTGGTCACTGTTGATGTTGTATTGATGTTCACTGTTGATGCAAATTACATTTGGCATAAATGTGCTCTTCCAAAACACTAAAGCCTGAAATTAAAAGGGAATATTTTAATTGGAACAAATTCTGACATAAATTTTTGTTCAAACCAAATTGTGCGAGTAATCATGTCCACATCAATACTGTACATCAATATTCTATTTCATCATCTATTTTGTACACTAACAGCATTTTATTTGTGTTTATTATATTTTTGTGAAATTTGGAGTAACAAAAGTTAATAGTTTACTGTCATAAGCCAAGAAAGAGAAAGTTGTGAGCAATAAGAATTTCACAATGGTTTTTCTTATTATCAAACTTAACTTACACATGAATGTTCTTAACTGATGCTTCTTACTAAACTGACTTACATATGATTGGCTGAAGTAACTAAAAACAAATACTATGTATAGTGCTCACAATACATGATTTTCTAATGGAAACATTAATTTAACCTCTTAAGACCCGGGATTTGGTTTGTCTTTTTTTCAGATTTCTATCCGCTATTTTGAGGTTAGGAAGAACCAATAAATACAATAACCAAATATTTTTCTAAGAACATGAAGCAGTGTATTTGTCCTTGTTTGTGTACAACAGGTTCCAGTTACACAGAATTCAGTATTATGGTGCAAACATCAAAAAGGTCTTAGGAGGTTAAATAAACAATTCAACATGTGAAAAAGTACACAAGGTTGAATCAGTTATTATGGAAACTACCTGCTTTTGGGGTTACACCTGGTATTCCTATATCGCCCTTCTCGCCCTTAGGACCTGTTTAAAATGCACAATCAATTAATTTACAAAACAACAAAACAAAAAAAAAAAACTTTCAAAATGTTTGGAAGACATGCCCATATGTGCAAAAATACCTGGCTCTCCTTTTTGCCCTTGCAACCCTACAGGACAGGAAATAAAAAAATGAAGACATTTAAATGGATATTCTTCCCTCTGCTCCTCTATAGCTAAGTGGTAGAGCATTGTGTTAGCAGTGCAAAAGGTCATGGGTTTAATCCCAGGGAACGTACCTACTGATAAAAATGTATACATTGTAAAGTCGCTTTAGATAAATGTGTAAATGTAATGTGCTTAGCTAAAATTGTAAAGTGAACTGTGAGAACAAGTGGGCTTCAAAATCATTCCAACACTTAAGCTACATTTTATATATATATATATATATATATAATATATTCTTAAGACATTTCCTGGAGCTGCTTGTCATAGTTGCGTCTATAATGGTTCTTTGTCTGCAGTATAATGGTTCTTTCTCCACGAGTGCGCCCTCTGGTTGTTGGATGTAGCAGCATTTCACCATAATTCATTGAGAAGCAAAGCAAGCATCATCAGCCGATATATCGGTGCACCCCACCAAGCCAAGTTCTGTTCCTGTTGCTCAAATGGAAGAGCATGCTGCCAGCAACACTGGCAAAAAAAGCTTGTTGCAGCTGATTAACTTGTGAAACTAGTCTATCTTATAGGCGATGGGACATGACATTACGAGTGCAACGGATACCAGAATTCATAAAAGGGAAGAGCAAACAGCGCATTACAGCTTCTGAGCACTTTTTGTGAACTTGTCTGTCAAATTTTCTCTGTCAGTTTGTATATTAGTCAGAAAGCTAGTTTGAAATAGTTTAAATGGCTCTAAGGAGTTTGTACGTGAAGAGACAAGCACACGTGGATATCAGGAATTAATAGAGGTTGTCACCTTGGCAGTAAAGATTAAATATTGAATGGCCAACTGAGAAATTAGAATCTAAATCATCCAGCAAACTAGATGAGAGATTTTTAAAGAAATGGGTGAAGCCTTCCCCTTTTCCCTGATCTCCACCATGAAATCACTAAATCGTGGAAAAGACCATTCTCTGCCTGTATTAAAGCAACACTAAAGAGTTTGTGCTCTTTGCGTCCCTACAGGTTAGAAGCGGAATTGTCCATTACCACTGTCATAAATAATTTAGCCTACTGCAGCAAAGCTGAATCTGATTGGATTATAGGTCTGCCATAAAGCAAGTTTTTTTTAGTTTTCACTCGAACCGCGACCCGACAGTTGGAAACTTCTTTAGTGCGGTTTTGGCCGATAGAGGGCTGCAAAGCGAATGTGAAAGTGCCGTTTCGAGTGGATGAACGTCTCGGTTACGGATGTAACCCTCGTTCCCTGAAGGAGGGAACGGAGACGTCACGTCGTGACCGACGAATTGGGAGCTCGCTTAGAGAGACCAATCTGCTTCGAATACTACTAAAACGCCAATGAACTTGGCATTGAGATATTTGCATAATGCTGGCGCCGCCCCGCCAGGTGCGTATATAAGACACACGTGCAAATAGGGAAATCAGCTTCTGTTCGCTGAGAAAGCCGGAAGGTGACCGGCCTAAACAGCAGGTGGCAGCACCTGTGGCGACGGGACGTGACGTCTCCGTTCCCTCCTTCAGGGAACGAGGGTTACATCCGTAACCGAGACGTTCCCTTTCAGTCGGTCACTACGACGTCACGTCGTGACCGACGAATTGGGAAACCCTACTAAAACGCCACTAGGGGCTGACCTCTTCCAGTGTCTGCTTAAAGCCCTCCGGTTCCACTTAAGGATAGGAGAATTAGGTTTCAAGGCAGAAGGCCGGGCACTAGATGTTCCTTTAACCCCACAGTAGTGCCAGCGACTGGGAAGCGCCCTATCTGAGCGGTATAGGGACGCTGCGGAAGCCACCGCCCCGTTAAGGGCTAATGGTGGGCGAAAGTCAACCGTAGTTGAGGTATAAATGACAGCCGTGGCTGTGTAAGCAAAGCAGTGCTCTGCTAAGGGAAACGTGGGCTGGTAGGATTAACCCCACGGAATAATACTCACAAAGGAACCCGTTGGGACACAATGTGGGGCCCTGGCCAAACACGTAGGTTCGTAAGAATACAACTAGTGAAAGGCTGACAGCCAATGCTCCGCAACAAAGGCTGTCAAGGCAGTGGAGAGAGCAAATCAAACCATTACGCATTTTTGCTCTGTTAGCCTTCCATACTGAAAACTCAATTTGGAGCCTCAGTCGGAGGCTGCAAGCCGACTTGCGAGTCTGCTCTCCGTGCCCTCCCTGGTGAGGACAGAACACGAGAGGATACAGGCTCGATACGAACATTGTAGAATCTAATGAACGTATTAGGTGTCGCCCAACCAGCAGCTCTACAGATGTCTGTTAGCGAGGAACCACGAGCTAATGCCCAAGATGAGGCAACACTCCGAGTGGAGTGCGCTCTCAAATTAAAGGGGCAAGGAATGCCCTGTAAATTGTAAGCCAGGGCGATAGTATCAACTATCCAATGAGACATCCTCTGCTTAGTGACAGCTTTCCCTTTCTGCTGGCCACCATAACAAACAAAGAGCTGGTCTGAGGTCCTGAAGCTTTGCGTGCGGTCCACGTAGAATCGCAGTGCGCGTACGGGGCACAACAAAGCCTCGGTTGGGTTTGCCTGCTCCAAAGGCAATGCTTGCAAGCTCACCACTTGATCTCTGAAGGGAGTAGTGGGAACTTTGGGCACGTAGCCTGGTCTGGGTCTCAAGGTCACGCTCGAGACAGAAGGACCAAACTGAAGGCACGAATCGTCAACAGAGAATGCATGTAAATCCCCTATTCTCTTCACCGAGGCCAATGCTAGTAGGGTCAGAGCCTTCATGGATAGAAGCTTCAGACTCGCAGACTACAAAGGCTCGAACGGAGGACTCTGTAGCGCTTTCAGCACCATGGACAGGTCCCAGGGAGGAATAGAAGGAGGGCGCGAGGGGTTTAGCCTGCGAGCGCCTCTCAGGAATCTAACAACCAAATCATGCTGGCCCACTGATCTGCCGTTAATAAGTGAGTGATGCGCAGATATAGCGGCGATATCAACTTTAATAGTGGACGGTGACAGCCTACCATCTAACCTATGTTGAAGATATAAAAGCACAATGTTAATAGGGCATTCTCTGGGGTCCTCGCGTTGCGAAGAGCACCAGGTGACGAAAAGGTTCCATTTTAACGCGTAAGCCCGTCTCGTAGACGGAGCTCGTGCCGCGTCAATAGTGTTAGATACCGCTTGGGGTAAATCACTTAAACCTTGCGCGCGCTCAACGACCAAACGTGGAGATCCCACAAGTCGGGGCGCGGGTGCCATAATGTGCCCCCTCCCTGAGAAAGAAGGTCCTTCCTCAGGGGAATCCGCCAGGGAGGGGCTGTCGCGAGGAGCATTAGTTCCGGAAACCAATTCCTGGTCGTCCAATATGGGGCGATCATTAAAAGGCTCTCCTCGTCCTGCCTGACTTTGCACAGTATCTGTGCTATTAAACTCACTGGGGGGAACGCATATTTGCGCAGGCCCCGCGGCCAGCTGTGTGCCAACGCATCCACGCCGAGGCTGCCCTCGGTTAGTGAATAAAACAGGCGACAATGGGTATTGTTCGGTGAGGCAAATAGGTCTATCTGCGCTCGACCGAATTTCCTCCAAATCAGCTGGACCGTCTGGGGGTGGAGTCGCCATTCGCCGGGGCGCGCTGCTCGGGAAAGCGCGTCTGCCGCTGTATTGAGCGAGCCCGGTATGTAAATGGCACGAAGGGACCTCAGATGCTTCTGACTCCAAAGGAGGAGATGACGAGCGAGATGCGACAGGTGACGAGAGCGCAAACCGCCTTGACGGTTGATATACGCTACGGTCGCAGTGTTGTCTGAGCGCACTAGTACATCCTTCCCTCGCAGCTCCTGAGCGAAGCGTACGAGTCCCAGACATACTGCCCATAACTCGCGGCAATTGATATGCCAATGCAACTGGGGTGCTGTCCACACCCCCGAAGCCGTGAGCTCGTCGTACGTGGCTCCCCAGCCCGTGTCGGAGGCATCTGTATGCACAACAGCATGCCGGGAGACCTGTCTCATGGACACGCCGGCCCTGAGAAACGCGGGGTCTGACCACGGGGGGAATGTTAGGCGACACGCAGGTGTAATGGTTACACGATGGATGCCAGCGCGCCACGCTCTCCTCGGGACTCGATCGTGAAGCCAACGCTGAAGCGGTCTCATATGGAGCAGCCCGAGCGGTGTCACGGCCGCTGCTGCTGCCATACGCCCCAGGAGTCTCTGAAATTGTTTCAGAGGGACCGCATTCTTCCCTCGGAATGAACCGAGGCAAGTCAGAATTGATTGGACGCGCTCTTCTGTTAAACGCGCCGATAAATCGATCGAGTCCAGTTCCATACCGAGAAAAGAGATCCTCTGCGTGGGGCAAAGTTTGCTCTTTTCCCAGTTGACCCGAAGACCCAAACGGGCGAGATGTTGAAGTGTTAGATCTCTGTGTTCGCACAGCGTCCGCCGAGAATGCGCTATTATAAGCCAATCGTCGAGGTAAGCCAGAATGCGAACACCGCTCTCTCTGAGGGGCTTTAACGCCGCCTCTACCACTTTCGTGAACACACGGGGAGAGAGAGACAGCCCGAACGGTAGTACTTTGTATTGATATGCCCGCCCTTCGAACGCAAACCGGAGAAACGGTCGGTGACGAGGGAGAATGGACACATGAAAGTACGCGTCTTTCAGGTCTATCGCTGCAAACCAATCTTGGGGGCGTATTGCACTGAAAATTTGTTTCGGTGTAATCATCCTGAAAGACCTCTTCTGAAGAGATTTGTTCAGGACACGCAAATCCAAAATCGGTCGTAACCCGCCGCCTTTCTTGGGTACTATGAAATACGGGCTGTAAAAACCCGATCTCATCTCGGTAAGAGGGATCGGCTCGATCGCGTCCTTCGCCAGCAGGACTTCGACCTCTGCACGCAGTACATGTGCAACGGACGCTTTCACCGTGGTGAAACGTATGCCCGCAAATTTGGGAGTGTGCCGATTGAATTGAATTTCGTAACCGAGGCGGATCGTGCGTAAAACCCAACGAGACGGACTGGGAAGCTGAAGCCAAGCCCCCAGGGACCGTACGAGAGGAATTAACGGCACTACCGGTGTACCCGCGGCGGGGCAGCGAGGCGGGACAGGCGGGACTGCCGGTGCGTCTGCCGTGACAGCATAAGCATCTACAGTATGTGTGTGTGTGACACTGACCTGAGCCCGCTGAGGTAAACGGTCGTCCGGTCTCCTCAGCTGAGGACGCAGACTCCGAAGGGGTAGCTGGTGGTCCGGTCTCCGAAGGGGAGAGCTCGAACTCCTCAGAACACCCACTGGCGACAGAGGAGAGGGAGGAAGAGCATCTGACTGCCCGCTCACATCTCTCTCGATCCTCTGGAGACCTGGAGAAGGAATAGGAATGCACTCTTTTTGTGGTTTTGTGGGTGCCGGCTGAGAAGCCGGCGGAACAGAAACAAAACGAAACAAAAGATTTTCCACCCGGCCCTCTACCGGTGGAAGGAGCGGTGCCGTCACCGTCTCCCGTAGAGTGATCCCATCCAACTCCAGGTCGCCCGTCTCAGGGCCGCTTCGATTTCCGTTTGCCACGGGAAGCGGGTGGTGCGGGCGGGGCGGGCTGCCGACGGCTGTTCCCTCTCCGTGGTCTAGAAGACGTTCTAGCGGGGGGGGGCGGAGGCAGCCGCCGGAGGGCGCCCTCGGCGAGGAGCAGACGGGGCCGCCGGCGCTGGGGGGCGAGATGCAGGTCGCTTGCGCCGGGGCATGATCTGAGCGATCGCTTCCGTCTGCTTCTGGGCGGCGGAGAACTGCTGGGCAAACGACTCCACCGACTCGCCGAACAGGCCTGCCTGGGACACGGGCGCATCCAAGAACTTGTTCTTCTCTGCATCCGACATGTCGGCCAGACAGAGCCACAGATGGCGTTCCTGGACCACCATCGTGGACATCGCACGACCGATCGCCTGTGCCGTGACCTTCGTAGCACGGAGGGCCAGATCCGTAGCGGCCCGGAGCTCCGAAAGCACAGGCGAGTCGTGTCCTCCCTCGTGCAGATCTCTCAAGGCCTTGGCCTGGTGGACCTGCAGCAACGCCATAGCGTGCAGGGCTGAAGCCGCCTCTCCACATGCATGATAGTCAGCCCCCGTTAGACCGGAAGACTGTCTGCAAGCACGGGAGGGGAGGGCTGGGCGATCCTTCCAGGTGGAAGCGGTGGCGGGACACAACTCCATCACAACCGCACGCTCCAGGGGGGGGATTCCGTTATAGCCATTAGCGGCGCCTTCGGTGTGGTAGGTGTGGGGGGAGGGCTTAAACGGCCGTAAACGGGTAGAATACGGCGACCTCCAGGTCCTGGTCAGCTCCTCGTGCACCTCGGGGAAGAAAGGTACCGGCGGAGAGGGTTGTGAAACCCGGGCAGCTCCAAAGAACCAATCATCCAGGCGGGACGGTTCGGGCTGTGGGGGGTGAACCCACTCCAACCCGACGGTCTCCGCCGCTCGAGAGAGCACGGCCACCATCTCTGGATCGAAATCCGGCGTCACGACCCGTCCGGAAGGGGGGAGGACATCCAGATCCTCAGAGGTAGAGGGCCCACCCTCGGATGCTGCGGTCTCCGTGGACCCGGAGGGAGGCACGACAGATCCAACAGACATCGTAGAACACGACTCTGAAGTTTCCATCGGCGCATCAACCGGCTGTGGATGAGGAGGCTGAGAGGCAGAGGACGAATCCCCTGCCCGGTTCAGCACAGTGATGCGGAGATCATCCTTCGAGAGCTTCACAGCCGCACCGTGGCGGCGATCAGAGCTCGTCGGACGTGGGTTGCGTTTTTCCCGGAGGAAAGACAACCGTCTCCGCAAATCCACAAGGGACATGTTCTCGCAGTGAGAACACTTACCCCCAGCGAACGCTGCCTCAGCGTGCTCGATGCCCAAGCACGAAAGACAACGCTCGTGACCGTCCTTCGGACCCATATACTTCCCGCATCCAAGATCGCACGGACGAAAAGCCATCCTGAAAAGGACGCTAATGTCCGGATATACGAGAGAGTGGCTGCCTTTAACAAGGCACAAAGCTCTCTCGTATCACTCTTTTAGGGAAATTCACTCAGATGCTCAGTTGATGATGCGCACAGGGAAGGCAACGCACACACTAACTCAAACAAACAAAAAAGATGCAGAGCCTGTGGAATACTGCGAGGCGTCCGCTGTGGTACTGCCAGTCCAACCAACTTCCGCAATCGATCCCAACAGAGTGAAGTAGCTTCTCAGTAGCAGATACTGCCGGCTTTCGAAGCGATAAAAAGCTGATTTCCCTATTTGCACGTGTGTCTTATATACGCACCTGGCGGGGCGGCGCCAGCATTATGCAAATATCTCAATGCCAAGTTCATTGGCGTTTTAGTAGTATTCGAAGCAGATTGGTCTCTCTAAGCGAGCTCCCAATTCGTCGGTCACGACGTGACGTCGTAGTGACCGACTGAAAGGGAACAACTAAAACATTTTTGGAAACGCTATTCTAAGGTAAAAAAAACTCTTCGGTGTTGCTTTAACACAAGCACATCATCTGGCTTCTCTAACATTCAGGGATATAAAGAAAATGGGTATGGGGTTATGCCTCGGGTAAAAAATACACTAGCTACTTATTGTCTCCCAAAACGCTGTCATCTTTCAATCATCCGATATTACTCACTAAACCATGTCTAGTTAAGTGGCCAAGAGATATATGACAGGTCGGGTTGGTGCATGTCTGCATACTATGGGTATCCTTCAGTCATACCAGGCTGACCTGCTGTGGGAAATTATAAAAGGCAGACACAGAATTATTAAATGAGATCAGATGGGGGGCAGATCTTTCCTTCCACGCTACCAAGTAAACAGAGCAAGCAATTGGCCATTCTATTTCTACTATAATAGCCATGGAAAGGCATTTATGGCTAAATTTATCTGGTATTAAAGAGAGGGATAAACTGTGCTTTTAGATGCCCCGATCACATTCACCAGCTTATTTGGAAACACTGTCTGCGCTGTCATAGACAGATTTCAAGAAGCCGATAAACAAACAGCAGCTTTAAAAAATTGTCCCGAAGCTCTTTCCTTCAGAAGGCTGCGGTGAAAGAGCAGCCTCAGCCTTTGACCAGTTCCTCATGGAGACATAAACATCTTGGTTACGTATGTGACCTCCGTTTCCTGAGGGAGGGAACGAGACGTTGTGTCGATGATGTGATACTAGAGGTTAGACCTTGGGAGACCAATTACTCTGAAACCAATCACATCCAGGTATCAAGGAAGGTCGGTATGCTTAGGAGTGCTGAGGAGCCGATTAAGGATCGGCCGATCAGCGGTCAGTCAGTGACGTGGCAGGAGGGACACAATGTCTTGTTCCCTCCCTCAGGGAATGGAGATTACATACATAACCAAGATGTTCAACCTTCTGTCACTCACTCTGCGTTGTGTCGATGATGTGACCCTAGGGGTCCCTTTGAAAAATGCCACAGAAGCTGACTGTGTTAGAAACTTTGGGCCAGGTGAAACCCATAAGCAGAGCCTGTTATAGTAAATAACCTTCCAGCACAAAAGAGAAGTTGATCATACCAGACGGATGGGAAAGGAACATAGTAAAAATATAAGGAAAGCACTGGAAAGCCTCTAAGAGGTAGGTGGAGACCACAAACTACCAGAAGGGAGCTATTTGTGGAAAGTCAGAGTGAACAGATGAAAAATATATCCCAAGAGCAGCAAGTTGCGAAAATGGGTGGACTAGATTCAAGTGAAAGGGCAAAAGGTCTTCCGGGGAAGACCCAGGGTTGACATGAGGAAAACCATAGGGGAATTGAAGGCAAACAACCCAAGGGGTGGCAAGCTTAGAAAAAAGGCTCAAAGCAGACTATACAAAAGGTAACTGATCAATAAAACCTCGAGATTGGTTTCTCCGCTATCCAAACTCAAAAATAATAAAAAAGCTGTTCACCTAAAAAAAGGGGGAACCCAATAAAAACGGAAAGAGAAAATGAAGGGCACAACCCAGGCCCTCAGCCGTCAACCAGGTTGGGTGTCCGGAACTGACACCAACTGGGACGAGATTGCCTGAAGCCTAAGGTTATAGAACTTTGCAAAGGTATTAGGAGTGGCCCAGCCTGCAGCCCGACAGATATCTGCCAAGGAGGTGCCATTAGCCAGAATTCATGAAGAGGCAACGCCCCTAGTAGAATGAGCCCACACCCCAGAGGACAGGGCAAATTCTGGGACTGGTATGCCAAACAAATGGCATCATCGATTCAATAGTTGAGCCTTTGTTTGGAGAAAATATCCCCTTCTGCTGATCTCCAAAGCAAACGAAGAGCTGATCAGAAGATCTGAAGCTCTGCGTGCAATCCATGTAAACACGAGTGCGTACTGGACACAATAATGACAAGGCTGGATCACTACATCAGATGGGGCCTGGAGGTTAACTACCTAGTCTCGAATAGGAGTGGTAGAAACCTTGGGCACATAACCGGGTCGGGGTCTCAGGACAATGTGAGAAAAGGCTGGACCAAACTCGAGGCATCCACTGACTACAAAGAAAGCTTGCAGGTCTCCAACCCTCTTGATGAAAGTGATTGCAATTAGGAAGGCCATCTTCTGAGACAGGGTGCAAAGCTCGACTGATACCAATGGCTCAAAAGGAGATTTCTGAAGTCCAGAAAGGATAACAGAAAGGTACCAAGAGGGAACGAGGCTAGACCTAGGAAGGTTAAGTCCAACCTGTCCAACCTGTACTAGAGAAAGGTAAGCACTGACAACACTGAACATCTCTGTGGGTTCTAGCCTTGGTGATGGTATGCACCACAGCCAGCGAAAGAGCAGTTAGGTCTTCCGTGTCCCATCCAGGGGCCAGCAGGATGAGGATGCTGTAGGACAGGTGGACAAGTTTTGTTTTTGGAGCTGGACCATAAAACAATAAAAACCACATTCTGTGTCTATTTTTGAGAGACCTGTTGTCTCTCTCCACAGGGGTCACGGATACCCAGGAACTGATCTGTATTTCACCCCCTCTCTCTTCTCCTTTAAGGTTTTGGTTACTGGAAATATACTAAACACATGTAACATTGGATATATCATATGTTGTGATGCTACAAAGGTTTCATCTTCATGTTTGGTGTTGTTTTAAAGGTCATGGTGCGATGGTTAAAAAGGTCTAATTTCTATAATGCTAAGAGAAAGTATATCAAAGTTTAAAACTTAAGACATAATCTGTACTTCTGTGATGGGTGTCAACTCATGAGGAGATCTAGATTACAGATGGTTAACAGTCCCATTTGGTGCTCCTTCAGGTCACGAGAACCGACCAACCAAATCCTGTTTTGAGATTTTATTATTCTTTGTCTCATTCTGTGTATATAAGGTGGCTTGGCAAGAGACTCTGGGAAGTATTCTTTAGCAAGAATCTTCCCCACACTTTGGGTGTGTGTATTCAGACATTATGGAAGCATTCTTTAGCAAGAATCTTCCCCACACTTTGGGTGTGTGTATTCAACATTATGGAAGACATCTTTAACAAGAATCTTCCTAGACCACTTTGTGTGTCTTTAATTGCCAGGTATGATTTGAATCTTGTGAAACGTTCATTTTTCTATGCTGATCTTTTAGTGAATGTTTTGATATATTTGTAATTGATTTATTTGAATAACCAAATTATTGATTTAAGTGTAACCTGCCTGGCAAAATAAATTGTTAATCTTTACTCAGTTTGAAACTTGTCAAGTCTTTTCTTGTATTCTAAGTATTTAAGAGAAAGATACCGAAGGGGGCCTAGAATAGGAAAATTGCCTCTATTGAAAATATGATGTGTATAAATTGCCTCACTTTATAGGTTGGATGGAGAAATGCCTCAACCTAAACTATAGATGGATCCTCTTATTTTCAATGTGTTTTGGAGAAACCTCTACTTTTAATTTAAGTAAGAAGGAGAATGCCTCTACGCCCAGCTGTATGGAACTGCCTTAGCACCTTCAGGATTATAACTTATTCTCTATGTATATTTAAATAATTAAGAGAATGAAAACATAATAATGATAAATATAAATTATGATCAGCATCAGAATAATATTGATATTTTATAAATTGGAGTCAGATTATAATTTAAACACAGAGATCAAAGAAATTAATTTAATCATGATAAGGAATTCTTCTTCTAGAAGCGCTGAGGAAGGAACGAACACGAGTCCCCTTCACCCACTCCACTTGTATCTGTCGTTGGGCTTGTGGGTGGTACCTTACAGCTTGGTGACCCCGACGTGATGACGTATACCACGGGACGTGATGACGTAGTACACCCGAACAAGTGACGTGGTACTCCAGGAAGCTTTCCAGCGCGACATTTCAACCATAACAGAGTATTCCATTCATCGCAAAATAGGAGGTTTAAACGTCTACCTTTCTGTCTGCAGCTGTGTTGGTAAGTTGATTTTATTTGCCTATTAGAAATGTTGAGGGTGAGCATAAACGCACCCGTATGTTGTAGAATGGGACGTTAAACTCCCATTGAAAGTCCGGAGAAGTCCGGTTAGGCATGAAAATTAGAATAACAACACAGCTGTCAGAGAAATAATAACATTGCGGATAAGGAAATAATATATTTCCTCGCGCTTCGAATCAAACATCATCTCCTGCGTTTACACTCAGTAGGGGTGAGTATTACATGGACTAATGACTAAATGTTATCGTGGTACATTACGCAAAGTCGTAAATTTGAGTCTAAAAGTGGAAACATCGCCGTGGCGATTATGTATTTGCGTTGTGGAACGATCTCGCAACTATATCTGAAACCCGTAAAGTACGTTATTAGCGAATATCCGTGAATAATAAAAATCCAGTCGGATGACAAAACTCCGTGCCCAAGTCAATGCGTCCATGTATGTAAACAAACCTGCGCAAAACAGGCGATATTAACTCTGTTAATGGAAATACACAGCATGACAACAGCAGTGTAGATGAGAATAAATTCCCTTTGTTAGCAAATTAAAGATCTTTTGTTTGTTAAAGCAACGAAAGATAAACTTAAAATGGAGTAACATCTTCCAAATGTTATTCTGGTTCTCAAATAAGGGTAAACATTGAATTAATACAGTAATAACTACATTTAAACTCCCTGTATGAGATTTTATGTTGTTCATAGCACAAGTGCAACATTGAAAGGAACAAACTCCTTCAGAGCAAGAATTAACTTAATTAAAGGGATGTTGTATACATTTAAACTACAGTGTAAGTTAAAGTGTTTGCATTATGAGAAGTGAATTTTGGGCTTACACGATATGACAAGAACAAATGTTCGTATTCATTTTTATAGGATCATTAAATGCAGCAAACTATATCGTTTACATACTATACATTATGAGTTAATGAGGTAATTGTAATTATGGAGAATGAAGGAGAGATGGAAGTGTATAAATGATTGAAGGCAGCATTGTTGGGGTTAGAGGTACAGTGCATGCAGTGTGGAACTAAATGTTGGATATTAAGCAAAAAGGGAGATAAGTGTAGATAAAATGGAACCAGGAAGTGTTGTTGCAATTCCTTTATTAATGCAGAATTTATCATTGTGTAAATAAGGTAAATTGAGCGAAAGCTTTGACTGATGCACAGCAAGATAATGATGAAACTGCTAAAATGGTCAATAAAACACCTGTGATCTTATCTCACTGAGAAAGTTTCATCACTGAGACCCTCTCAGAAAAGATCTGCTGTTTCTCCTTGTTTCAAGGGAAATATGTTAGCTTGGTTGTAACAAATAAAATACATCATTGTTTTCTGTGAATCAATCAAAGTGATTTAAGGCCACAATTAACATCATTATATACAGTACAGTGTAGTCATCAGTGTTAAAAGTTCTAGGCTTAGTTTTTTCTCTATGAGATTGTGGAAATTGTTATTGAACAATTTGTTGTCTAATTGTCTAAAGATTGTGAAAGTCATAAAAATAGATATTATAGCCGAGTCCTAAAGTCACAGCAGGAATACAGAATACCTGTTTAAATTGAATCAGTCAGAGCTAAAAGTCTTTTTACACTTCTGTATCTGTATCTTCAGGTTAAAAGTTTATGACTTTAAAATCTAAAGCAAAATTTGTGCCTTACGCTCTATTCATTGATTACTTTTCATATTCAAATAGAATCACATCTAAAGAAGACTTAATGAACCTCAGCTAAAAACATGAGGAAATTGTGCCCAATTCCAGAGGGTCACAAAAAACCCCAGCTGAGCAATGAGTTAAGCCTAGTACCCAGTATGTGCTGCGGTGCATTGCATCCTAAAAACAACAGAGAACTGTTGCTGTTAGTAGACCTGTTAATGCAGCTGCTACTGCAGGGTCAATTCACAGAAATGTGTTCTCAATTTTGCAAAAGTACCATCATTCTAGAAGCCCTTGAGACCAGTTATAACATTTATTTTAATTAATATTATTTTTAATATAATGTAATTTATATTATAATTACATTATAATATATATTATATTATAATGGCCAGACAGGCCTAATATGGTGAAAAATTATGCATTACATGCATTTCAAACTTACATGATTAAAACCCACAAAAAGGCCCAGGGAATATTTAGATTCAGATTTATTTGGTCCACTATCTCGTGCCAAAACGGGGGTATGTGTATGTTTTTGCTTGTTGTTCGTTTTGTGGTTTATTGTTGTTTGTTTGTTGTTGTTTTATTTGTTGTTGTTTGGCTTTGTTTTTTGCTTTGCAGGAACACTGATAATATCATGGCACAAGATAGCAAACCAAACAACTCTTTTATAAATTTGAAACATCAATTTAAACTGAATCTGATCAGTCAATGTACTTTTATAGTTGGTTGAAACTGTGGGAAATGTTAAATCATCAGAAATTACAGTCCTACAGGTCATAGAGATTGAAAAGTTTAATAGTGTGTACCATAAACAGACATCACAGCAGTTAAACATATGAGCTGACGGTACTGAGAACAACTCAGAGTAAAGCCATAAGTTTAAGATTAAAATTAAAGTTAATCCAACAATTTCCCCAGCAAAACTGGGACTTCTTATGCTCATAGTTTAAATGCAAATGCAGTTTATGGTGTTATACACACTCAGACTGAAACAACATAGTCAAATATAACAGAAAATTCCCAACTTAATCTGGCCTCTGAAATTAATTTGCAGAAAGTAATGATACAAATCTTCTTATCAGGAAGAATTTACACCCTAATGCATTGCTGTCATTGACAGCTGTGTGGTAGTGACATCATTTTAAACTAAAGATGATGCCATGTCTTAATGCAAATTGCCCAAAATTTTAGAAATTAATGTTTCTTTGTCTGTTATCTTAACTTTTTTCCTTTCAGGTGGATTACTATGACTCCTTAAGAGTCCTGACACTAGAGACGTGTCTGAGCCCAAATACAGGCACAAACCTAAAATGCAGGAGGTGGGTGTGATAATGCTTTGAGGGGTCATACACATCTCACAGTAATAAACTACTATATTCATTATATGACCTCCCGATGTAGCATCGGAACTAAAATTGTGCAACACAGATTACTTTAGGTTAGAATCCACCCACTTCCAGGCATGAACATGTAATGCACATATTTTCACCATTACAACAACATAACACTGCGACCTGGTATAAGTTTTAAAACTATCCAGGCTTAAACCATCACACATATGTATGATAAATGACTTAGAATCCAAACTCTAGAGTTTGTCATACATGCAAACCCATTTAGCATCTCACACATAGGAGAGAAAATTAAAGGTCAACTTATGATTTTAATTTCGTGGTAATATAAACTATTGGGTCAATTTTCTCTTGAACTACATGAAACATTTCAGTGTGCATGGAACATATGTATGGTTATAGTCACACATCAATTTTTTTGTCTCTGATTGTACAAATACAGGTAAAATAAGAACTATTAATTGATTACATAAGACCTATTTCAGATTAAAATAAGTAAGTGAAGAATGAAATGGCTGGCATGGCTGCAGACATGTCTAAAAATTTCAAACTTTACAAAATGGTTATATTTGAAGTGCTGGCACTTCTAATGATCAATCACATAAATCAGACACCTTACCATTGAATGTGACTAAACCAACATATATGTACAGAATTATTTGACAACATGCAAAGAATTATTGACAATGGATAAATAAGAAATTCAGAAATTATTTGATTTAAGTTTAAGTTGTCTGGGTATGTTTTAAGTTACTTCATTGAAATCTTGATTTAAGTTTAAGTTGTCTAGGAATGTTTTAAGTACTTAATTGAATTCTTAGATATACATGGTTAACTTGCATTTCAAGGTTTTGAATAATTCTATTATTATTAAAATTATAAATATATCATAATATATATACTTTAGTATAAATATCTGTATTTTATATACATATAATTTACATTTATTTGTATTATATTTGAATGGTATTGTTATTATATGCTTTAATGATGTATACCTCTGGTAAATATGCTAGTTAAAATAACTTTTGCCACTCTCCCTTTAAAATACACAGATTATATCAAAATTCCACTCTATGTTCAATATGCATAGTAGTGAAGAGTTTGGTAATGGGATCACCTTTTGGGACAAATTATTTTGAAAAAGGAAAGGAGACCTTATTTGCCATTTGCACCAATATCATGAAACATCTAATAATGTCATGTGTTATTGTAATCATTCACAACTATTTCCTTCCAAGGAAAGTCAAGTTCATCAGTGTTCAGTCATTTCATGGTCATGTGTATTATATTCTAATTCCCTCTCATACAGTGGTGCATTCTCAGTGTGAGGAATTCCTTCACCTACGGAGGTCTGACTTTTCTATCAAAAAATACCTTCTGCCAATAGGTAACAGAGGACTGTTCAAAAGGTCAGGAAAATATCCAGGGGAGGACCCCATTAGAGACAAATGCTTCTAAATGTTGAGAGGAGACAGCTTCCATGAACACAGCACATGCGTTTGGCTGACACAATGGACTTTGTACAACAAATTTCAACCAGATCCAGTTGAGAGAAAATCTAACTACGAGAACCACAGAGATTCTGTCCATCACAGACACCTGTTCAGCACAGTTAAGTTCCTGCTTTGATATCTGCAGGCATTGTTTAACATTACAGGTGTTCATCTTAAAAAAAAGACTGTTACAGTTACAAGGACGTATGGAGACCAAAGATGTCCACCCAAAATGACCCCTTAGGTACTCTGACAGTAACCCAAGGGTCAGGGGGGGAATTGTAGGACAGGTGGACAAGTTTTGCTTTAGGAGCTGGACCATAAAACAATAAAACCTCATTCTGTGTCTATTTTTGAGAGACCTGTTGTCTCTCTCCACAGGGGTCACGGATACCCAGGAACTGATCTGTATTTCACCCCTTCTCTCTTCTCCTTTAAGGTTTTGGTTACTGGAAATATACTAAACACATGTAACATTGGATATATGATATGTTGTGATGCTACAAAGATTTCATCTTCATGTTTGGTGTTGTTTTAAAGGTCATGGTGCGATGGTTAAAAAGGTCTAATTTCTATAATGCTAAGAGAAAGTATATCAAAGTTTAAAACTTAAGACATAATCTGTACTTCTGTGATGGGTGTCAACTCATGAGGAGATCTAGATTACAGATGGTTAACAGTCCCATTTGGTGCTCCTTCAGGTCACGAGAACCGACCAACCAAATCCTGTTTTGAGATTTTATTATTCTTTGTCTCATTCTGTGTATATAAGGTGGCTTGGCAAGAGACTCTGGGAAGTATTCTTTAGCAAGAATCTTCCCCACACTTTGGGTGTGTGTATTCAGACATTATGGAAGCATTCTTTAGCAAGAATCTTCCCCACACTTTGGGTGTGTGTATTCAACATTATGGAAGACATCTTTAACAAGAATCTTCCTAGACCACTTTGTGTGTCTTTAATTGCCAGGTATGATTTGAATCTTGTGAAACGTTCATTTTTCTATGCTGATCTTTTAGTGAATGTTTTGATATATTTGTAATTGATTTATTTGAATAACCAAATTATTGATTTAAGTGTAACCTGCCTGGCAAAATAAATTGTTAATCTTTACTCAGTTTGAAACTTGTCAAGTCTTTTCTTGTATTCTAAGTATTTAAGAGAAAGATACCGAAGGGGGCCTAGAATAGGAAAATTGCCTCTATTGAAAATATGATGTGTATAAATTGCCTCACTTTATAGGTTGGATGGAGAAATGCCTCAACCTAAACTATAGATGGATCCTCTTATTTTCAATGTGTTTTGGAGAAACCTCTACTTTTAATTTAAGTAAGAAGGAGAATGCCTCTACGCCCAGCTGTATGGAACTGCCTTAGCACCTTCAGGATTATAACTTATTCTCTATGTATATTTAAATAATTAAGAGAATGAAAACATAATAATGATAAATATAAATTATGATCAGCATCAGAATAATATTGATATTTTATAAATTGGAGTCAGATTATAATTTAAACACAGAGATCAAAGAAATTAATTTAATCATGATAAGGAATTCTTCTTCTAGAAGCGCTGAGGAAGGAACGAACACGAGTCCCCTTCACCCACTCCACTTGTATCTGTCGTTGGGCTTGTGGGTGGTACCTTACAATGCCAAATCGAGACTGGATTCGCCAAGGGGGAGAGGATGCGAGATGTTCCAGTTTTGAGAACCAAGTCTGGTTGGGCCAATAAGATGTGACCAGTAGGACTTGCTTTCTGAAACAAAGGGATAAGGCTCACTGGGGGAAAAGCATATTTCAGAAGTCCCCGGAACCAGCAGTGCGTTAAGACATCCACGCCAAGGGGAGCCTTGGCTAGGGAGTATCAAAGTGGACACTGGGAATTCTCCAGAGAGGCAAACAGGTCGACCTGTGCCTCTCCAAAGTGAGCCCAGATCAACTGGACCACCTGAGGGTGGAGCCTCCACTCCCCTCACAGCGTAATCTGCTGTGAGCGCATCCCCCACACTTTAAAGACTTACGTCTTGGCTGACTTTACAGAAGGAGTTCTGTGACACCGGTGGAAGTGCAAACCTGCCTGGCGGTTGATGTATGCTACTGCAGTTAGAACAACCTAGCACTGGCTTGTATTGAATCAGAGGACGAAACCTCCTCAGGGTGAGCAAAACTTTCAACAGCTCGAGGCAATTGATATGCAGTGTTTTCCAATCCTGGTCCACGAGGCCCCCCTGACACAAAGTTCCAGGTGTCTTATTCAAAACACCTGATTCAACTAATCAGCCTACTTCAAACATGGTAAACATGTCTCCCTAACAAGCTGATGAGTTAAATCAGGTGTGTTAAATAAGGAGACATCTAAAACTTTCTGGGAGGGAGGCCTCGAGGACCAAGATTGGAAAACACTGCCCTAGGACACGGCACCATGCAGACATAAATGCACTGCAGTAGCACGGCCCACTGGGGGAATCTGCTCATATGTCTTGGCCGTGCTCCCGTCGAGGGTAGCTTTGGGCGATATCATCTGGCAAAGACACATCCATTGAAGATCCCAAAAAGGCTTTAGGTATGTAGGAAATTTTACTCTTTCAGCTCATTTGAAACACAGAGGGGAATCTTTGCATTCAGAATCACCTCATCCACACCAACAGCCGCAGAGCAAGGTGAGTAATCAGAGCGAATGTGAGATGAGACCAACATGAAAGCTCAGAAGAACAAATCTGAATGAATGAGCATACCGGATTCCCGGGCAGAGTCACGGTATGTACATTTCATTTGCCAATGTTCATTGATCATTCATTGGTCATTTTCAGAAAGTATTAGTGATTGGTCTCCCAAGGTTAGAAAACCACTAGCTTTGGGCTTTTGGTTTTATTCATTCTAAGATCTCAGACCTCTCAATCAGTCTCTAGGAGATACAAGTTTAAAATGTTAACTATTCCGTTTATTGTGTCTGGAATCAGTTTAGAGGACATGACTTCACCATGATAGAACTGAGAGATACATACTTTCACATCTACTTCCTTCTACCACATTAGACATTTCTTAAGGTTTGCTTCAGGGGCAAAGCATACCAATATCGGGTGCTTCCATTTGGCCTTGTTCTTTCTCCTTGCACGATCACAAAATGCATGGATACAGCCCTTGCTCCACTGAGACTGGAGGGGATCTGCATACTACTGTAAATTATACAGATTACTGGTTGGTGTTAGCACAGTCTCAAACTTTGGCAATCCTTTGTCATCGTTGGCCATATGCAATGTATGGGGTTACGGCTCAATGCCAAAAAAGAGCAACTTAACCCCTAACCAACGAACAACATTTCTCTGGGTGAATTGGGATTCATTGACAATGCAGGCACATCTTTCCCCTGTGTACTCTGAGTCAATTCTGGCAACAATGTCTAGGATCATATTAGGCTGTGTTCACACTGCTGCACATGAGACCTTTTCAGTGGTGGCTCAAAGAGCAATGTTTTGGGACCAGTAGTGGAAGGCCTCTCAGCCAGAGGTCTGTGGAGAGAGCATCATCTCCACTGGCACATAAACTCCCTAGAGATGTTAGATGTGTTTCAGGCAGTAAAACACTTCCTCCCCGTCCCCATCATGTTCTGGTCCTCTGAACAGACTGACACATCAGATTCTCCTACAGAACCAAGGTAAATTTTTATTGCTCAGGGCGATGTATATTCTGGGAGCCCAGGTGTGAGCAGACATTCTGTTTAGGCAGAAGTCCAGGGAATAGAGACCCCACATGGAGACTCCATATCTGCTCCAGGTGGTAAAGCAGATATGGACGAAATATGATTTAGCTGAGATATACCTGTTTGCATTTTTAAAAAACGGCTCATTACCCACTATAATTTTCTTTGACACACCCACCCTGTTGGGACTGGAAGCTATGGTACAGACAAGACCAGCCCGAGCTTGCTTCTCAAACCTTACTGTGGTTTTAGAAGGGATTAATATTGCACCCTTTGAACCTATTGAGTCTAGTACAGATAAACATTAAAAACGATCAAAATTATCTGCTTCTCCTTAATTTCTGGAGTTTACTCCAAGCAGAATTACACCCATTTTACACCAGAGACCAGGGTATATACCAATGGTTCCTAGCCATGTGGCTATTACCTTAATTCTTCAGGCCTTTCATCTTCCCCCTCATGAGTCGGCGGAACAAGATCTTTACACTTATTATGTCCTGGTAGGACATTAGAAGAATACATCAGGTATTCTTTATATAGAATATCTGATCAACATTTGGTTTGCTTTGGAGCCTTTAATAATAATTCTTAACTATTGAGGTGCACGGATTGCCTTCACCTCTGCTAATTAGGGCACATTCTATAAGGGGTATGGCCTCTCAGGTCCTTCTATCTGGGCCTCCATGCAAGAGGTATGTGATGCTGCAGGGTGGTCCACCTATCATACTTTTATGATGTACTACAGTTTGGACCTCTCATCCTTACCTGGTAATCAGCTTCTTATGAACTGATTTGTGCACAACACCTTCACAACAGGACAGACAAAGTGTTCCCCAAAGTTTTATTTCATTACGCAAGAGAAGGTTACAGTCACAACCAATACATTCCTCTGCATTAGCACCTGTGATGGTTACTGACTTTATGTATTCCGTTATTGCAAATAATAGCAATTTACTTGTGATGAAAATTGTAACATCAATTGTTTGTAGAGTGAAAATGTTTGTATCTCTGTGGAGTGAATTTTGTGCCTAATTTAAACAAACAAATCCAGAAAATCATGGTTACATTTGTAAGAACATCTGCATGGTCACATTTATGAAAAAAATCATGGTCAAGGGACATTCAAACACAGAAAATATGTGCTGTAAAGCCGGAGCTCACCTGAATCCCCTTTACTGCCGTTATCCTAGAATAAACCGGCACCAACACAACTAACACAGTTTGAAAAAAAACTGTTCACATGATTATTTGTATATTTACCTGAAAAGCCTCTATCTCCCTTTTGACCCTGCGGTCCTGGGATTCCTAAAAACAATAAAGTAGCCAGTTAACAAGTTACAAAATGGCATATATCACACTTATTTGCATTTGTCTTTAGCACTCCCACCTGGTCTGCCATCACCCTGTAGTCCAGTTGAGCCTTTTGGTCCAGGTGGTCCTGGTAGTCCAGTCAGTCCTACTGGACCAGGAGGCCCTAAAAGACCCAACTAAATTAAGTCTATGCTAACCAAAACACTCTAAACTATCTATTGAACTTAAAAACAAGATCTCTGGAAAATTTCTTAACAGCCTCCACATGCATGCAGAATTTAGATGCTCAAACACACTGGCTAGTTTTACAAAATTCCAGATGTCACTTTGCTTAAAAAGAAGTTGTGTTTACATGATGCTGGGCTTAAGTGCTTTTACTAAATAGGTCACTCATTAAAGCTAGATAATGAGTGGTTGTATTTAAACCACACTTCTGTAAACATGCATTCATACCTCTAGGCCCCAGAGGTCCTGGCACTCCATTCTCACCACGGGGCCCGATGTCTCCTTTAGGCCCTAAGAGAAAGACATATAAACTTTCTTGAAAAGTCTACTATATAATGAAGCAGGGGTTTCCCTTAAAGTTCACATGGTTTTGTTATGTTCAGCCCATAGAATGTGTGATGCGAATTTTGTCAAGAGCAGAGTCTGCTTTTAGACCTGCTAGTATGTGTTAGACAACTCTGTCTGACTGTGTGTGAGATGTTACGAGGGTTTAACAACTTTAAAATTGTAAACACCAGGAAAATTGTCATAAGTAATCATAACAATAAAATCATTATTTGCATATACACAGTTGTGGTGTTACAGTTTAAATACAATACAAATAAGATTGACATATAATTGGGTAAAATGCAACTTTTCGCAAGTAATGAGCGACTTTTGAAAGCGACTACCAATGAGTGTAAAACAGTGGAGTTCACGTCACTTGTCTTTGATCAGTTATTGAGAAGACGGTTGCTTGTTCATTTATAATTGTCACTAGGACAACCAGAATGACCTCTTTGATAGAGACGAGCGACACACAAAGTCACTGGCGGTGTGCACGCAGCATTAGACATGCAAGATTGATTCACCCTGTGTCATCTAAACTTCAGTTTGACCTATTGTAAATGTACCTGGATGTCCAGGGGGCCCTTGCATTCCCGGGAGACCGTCTGTTCCATTAAATCCTGGAGAACCGTCTAAACCTTTAAAGCACAAAGATTCAACCAGATTAAATTTCTTCAGAGCAGAAGTAAAGCCAAGTCCTTTACATCTCTCTTACAAAGAACACATATTCTCTGTTGAATTGTGTAAGAGTTACCTTGCAATCCTTGCTCCCCCGGATCCCCTTTTAAGCCTGGAAAACCTGACAAGAGAAGGAGACACAAGACAGTAATTTACTGTAATTCTGGGGTCGTTTCATCATTAGTTTTGTGATGATAGTTGCAAATGGGTAATTACCAGATATACCCGTGGGGCCAGGTGGACCCATCTGCCCTGCCGCACCTGGTTCTCCTCTTTCTCCTTTTGGACCTGATGGTCCAGCTGGACCTGGTGAGAGAGAGAGAGAGAGAGAGAGAGAGAGAGAGAGAGAGAGAGAGAGAGAGAGAGAGAGAGAGAGATGAGAGAGAGAGAGAGAGAGAGAGAGAGAGAGAGAGAGAGCGCACTGTACTCAAACGCGTGCTAATGAATACAGATATGCTGTGCTGGTGTTCCGACCAGACATTTTAACTAATTAAACCAGTAAGACTTTCTGGTCAACAAGTTTCACTTGAAAGCTAATTTTGTTTTTGGCAGGGTTGTGCATTCACGCACGCACGCACGCACGCACGCACGCACGCACGCACGCACGCACACACACACACACACACACACACACACACACACACACACACACACACACGCATGCACTAACCTGGTGAGCCAGTGTTTCCCCTTTCACCTCGTAGACCTGGAGTACCTGTTAGAGAACAGAGTATTACTACTGACTGCACAAAACAGCCACTGAGCCACGCCATAAATATGTTTCTGTATAACATTGTGATAGCTGTGCAAATGGTCACTGGGTCAAACCTAGGGAATACACTTATTGTAAATGCATAGCATATTTTGTAATGCACTGTAATGCACATTCACGGCTTAACATGTGCAACATTTCACAGCTCTTATCTTAACCCACATCAGGCAGATGGCAAAGATTAGGATACCAAAACAAAGAAAGAAAACCATGAAAAAGATTTAATGAACATAAATGCTTACCCTATCAATTGAAGTTGTAACACAATATTTAAAAGTTAGTTTGTTTTCCCATCTAATCTAAGCATTAAAGCTAGAAGCATTGAACTTCAAAAAAGATAGGAAAGCACCAAGCGACAATAACACGAATCATGTGATGTGTATTGAACAGCTTTTTATGAGGAATCCAAAACGTACTTCATTACAGCAATTCTCTACTAATGAGCTGTGGTCAGTGGCAAATTTAGCAAATTGGGGGCCCAAGGCGAAGCTATGTATGGGGCCCCCCATCTGATCACAAGAGAACACATTTTTTTACTCCAAAATAATGATGGAAAGCAGAGAACATACAAAGTGTAGCACATTATATCAGTAAATGAGGGAGAACATTTTTTTAATCTGATGCTACACAACAACTAACATGCATCAAAGCCAATATTGTTACTAATCTTTCACATGCCCAAGACTGTTATAAAAGGTTAAAAAATCCAGTCCGTAATCACTTCATATATTTATAGTGTGCGTGTCTTCACCCGTCTCTGTTCGTATACTTTCCCAGTCCTCATAGCGTGAAAATGTGACTTTTTTCATGTTTAAGTGCTGTAATTGGGTCCCCAGTGCTTCTATCAACCTATAAAATGTGAAAAAGATCAACCCAGTAACTTAATTTGAGTAAGCCATTTTCTGCAAGCATGTGAAAAATTAGATCGTTCAGATTTCGCCTGTTTTGTGAGGTAGGTAGCAAGGCAAATTACAATAATACCGCCCCCTTTATCTGCACAATCCAACCACAGCACTGCCATTTAGTTCAGAGTGAAAGATAGAGAAAAGAAGGACTAGACAGCACAATTGAATTTTAAATTACAAAAAACCACCATCATTGTGATCAGTGTTTGCATTTCATCCGCTCATTTGCATTTTAAAGGACACACACAAAAACGGCACTCTTTTGCTCAGCCCTACAAATTTGCGACTTTAACCTGATATAATAAATTATCTGTGGAATATCTGTGAGCTCAAACTTCACATACACATTCTGGGGACACCAAAGATTTATTTTACATCTTAAAAATATCTCATAATATGACCCCTTTAACGATCTAAGTGCATTGTCTAAAGCGCACGGTCAAAATGGGCGTGTCCGAACCAACTTTTGCTAATTTAACAACAGGAAAAATTGTTTATGTGCCAAGCGCATGGCCTAAAAGGGTTGTTTCTATTTTCCTAATGAGTAATGAGTGTGTTTTGGGCGTAACGTGCAATAAACCAAAGAGAATCTCAGTTCTCATCCCTTTAAAAGCCAGTTGCGCCTGGCACCATGCTAAAATGAAAAAATAAGCGGAGGAAGAAGAACCCCAGTTTATGAATAATGTTAACATTTTTTGTTGTTTTTATTTGTATTAAAATTATTATTTTTGGATTAAAACCTTTAAAAGCCGTTTCCTTTCAGTCATGGAAGTAAAAATAGCAGGCTTTTAATAGCCGTAAATGTATTAATATCCTACATAATCATTGTAATCGCATAAAATATTTTGCAAATATGCAAGAAAAGGTTTGTACTCTAAAAATAGAAACAAGAGATAAAGAATTTACAAACGTGCGAAGAGCCGAAGCATTTCAGCACTCGGACAGTGCCATGGATTTTTTTAAAGCATTACTTAAAAATGTTTCTCATCTCACCATATCCACAGGTACAGAGTCATCATATACAACAAATCCATAGTGTAGCATTTAAAAACATTTAAAAATAGATGCATTTGTTTAAAGCAAAGCATTTTTTTACTACCAGGCTACAGGTGAAACAACTCTTTACGCCTTCTAACGTCTCATTAGTCCTCATTTATGTCCAAGAGACTCAATAATAATCTTTTACACTCAATCCTTTAATCTTTCATATTTAAAAGTGTTTTTCTGCTGCTGCGCATCCATGTGTGTGATAAGCAAACCCGCGTTGTCATCCCATTTAGAGGCACATATTTCTAACGTGCTCATTAAATAACAACAGGACTATTGCGCCATTGACTTTAGACCAGGTTTTAGTTGGTCAATGGCGTAGTCTATTTTAGTTGCCTCAAAATAGCAAAGCGCCAACAATGCCCCTGAACACACCTCATTTTCAGACCAGAACGGCCATGGGCGCAAATGTATTTGCTATTTAAACAACGTGGCGCTAAACGTAAAAAAATGATAATTGCGCCGTGTTGAAACTATCAAAAGATACTTGCGTCGCGCATTGCGCTGCATTGCACTGGGTGTATGATAGAGCCCGTCTGTGTTTATCTTTTACGCCGCACAGAGGACACCGTTATGGACTAGTCCATTTCATTGTGAAAAAAGGGGGTGTATGTGTGTAGTGAAAGATAATCATGAACTGGACATTTTAACTACTACTTCAAAGTTTCAACGTATTTCTTAAGAATATAAATACAATTTACAATGCTTTTGAAGTGTTCATGATGATAAGGGGTTTATTTATTTATTTATTAAGTTGGTTGGGGCCAAGCAGCCGCCTACCTATGCTTCTATGTTAAGACTTAGTTTGTTGTTTCAATGTACTTAATTGTTTTGTTATTAAAATGGTGTCAATGTGCAACAAAAAAATGAGTAAGATGCTAACGTAATGAATAATATATCGTTAATTTAATTTACAGACTATGAATTACAGACAGTATATTAAATCTTATTGCGGAACTCCTGGTCACATCAACATAAATCACTATTTTACCTTCATGTTGATAGAAAAGACTAAGAAACAAACAAAGGTCAAAGGATTCAACTTCAGTTAAGTTGTTCTCTTTTTCAACCAGCAGGGAACGCTGAAAACACACAGATTGTTGAGGACGGATGATGAGACAGGATCTCAATGATTCAGATGTCATCTACATTACCATTCTTTCATTTGGCAGTAAATGCATTTTACAGCCCTTGCATTGTTAATAATATATACAGGCTACCTGTCATATGTCTACCTAGTTGGTCATTTTATTTGTGTTGCCCTCACTTTTATTGTAGTTTTGAAACTGGGCTGTATCCAAAATAGCACCATACACAATTATGTAAAGCACTTTTTGATAGGAGATTCATTTTATAGTAGTGTCTGAAAAAATTTGGTCATTATCAAGTGCACCACTTAAATTCCATAATGCATTGCAATAACGAGCGTATTACAATGTATAATAATTGGCTAGATGCTATCCATTTACTCCAAGACTGAAGAAGGCACCCACAGTGCCATCACAACTTTAAGTAGATCATATTATGGAATTTTCAGTTTAGTCAAGTGCTTTAATAATTGTTTAGAATTTTATACAGTATATCTCTTGACCACTATAACATGTTGCCAATGAACCATTCCAATATTCATAGTGATACACTACTGCATTTGTTAAATACTGCACATAATGTCAAAATATCTGACGCAAAAAAATGGCTGACCGAAAACCATTTAGTTTGTTCAACTCAACATGCCTCAATGAATCTAACAAGAAGCGATTTTAGATGCAAGTTTGCAGTAGTTATAAGCAAAAATTATATAAACCATTTTTATATCTTGCAGTGGCGGTTCTAGACAAATTTCACTAGGGGGGCCAAGGAGGGGCCAGTGTTTTACCAGAGGGGCACATAAAAAAACGGCAAGAAATTATATTTAAAGATTATAGGGGCGATTACAGGAATTAGACAGGACTAGGCCTTAGTTTAATTAGGAAATATAACTAGTTTTAACAAACATGGCTTACTAAATACATTACTTGTGTGCATTTTGAAGCAAAACAAAGGGCACTGATGTATTTTAAGATATGGCATTGCAAGTTGTTTTCAGTTTGGACAGCTCTTACATTTATTTTAGTCTAGGACTAGTCTAATCCCTTTCCGGGAAACTGCCCCATACACTTTATCTTACTTTACAATCATATAAATGTTTATTTAATACAAGAGTGAGTGCAGGTGCAAAAGGGGAGCTTGGCTCTTTTCTAAAGCCCCCCAACCGAAAATCATGCGAGCCTACTCAATAAACTTTATGAATGCACATTTTTATAAAGACAAACGTTTGTTTTAGTTTACATATAAACACACATTAGACAGTTAGGGACCACAATCCAATCAGCATTCAAAACAATATTTATTTCAAACTGTAAACATTTTTATACGACACATTTAACCACATTCCTCCAATTCTACGCACGCACATGCAAGAGCACAACCACAGCGCTTCTCACAATGTGCAAACCCCAAAAAGTCAGCGAGATGTTGGTTTTGCCGGTTGTTGATGAGTAACAGCTGTGAATGATCACAACGCGCTTATGCAGCCACGTCACAGGAGAACAAGTGAACAGTGTCCCAATGTTAAGTGAGCTAGAGTCCTTAAGTGCCCAAACCTGCATACACATTCTCAACATCGGAAAACCGGGAACGAACCGAGACACTCGCCGAGCAGCACCCAGCACCCACAGCCAGCCACAGTGGTTGGGTGCGCCGCTCTAATTTGCCCGTTAAGAACGTTGTGCGTCGGATTAGTTCCGCTTTTGGCGCTCGCGTGTAAAATCAAAATAAATGTATACTTTTTTATTTGGTCAGCACGGGGTGGCCACAGGGGTGGCCAGGGACTTGTCTACAGAGGCACGGGCCACCCTTGGCCTCCGTGTAGAACCGCCACTGATATCTTGAGACCACTAACACTGTGAGGAAATGGTGCATGCACCCTCAAATCATGACTGTAATGACATATTCAATTTGTAATTACAGATAACAAGTTTTTACACAATGTAATTACACAAAAGTTTTATGAAGATACATGAAGATGTCTGCCCAGCGACCACTGACCGCTTCCCGTTTAAACTACTGATTAAATATATTTTTAAATATAGTATAATATAGTATATACTCTACTTTTCTGTGTTGTCTCCTGCTTTTATTAATGTAAAGCTGCTTTGAAACAATTTAACAATTGTGAAAAGTGCTATATAATTAGAATTGAATTGAATACAGCCTCATATCCAATTTGGCAAATTCATTGTCGTGGTATATGAAAACGGAATGGCCTATTAAAAAGCTTTTGATAACTTTTTATCTGGAGTGTCTTCAGGTAATTCAGAAAATTCAAGTGCTCCGCACTTTCGGCGACCCGAGTTTGATTCCCGGCTCGTGGTCATTTGTCGTTCCTGTACCCTCAATCCTCCCTGTACTTTCCCGTTCTCTCCTAACCTCACTGTCTAATAAAGGCATAAACTGGCCAAAAAATAAAACTTTAAATAATGACAGCTTAATGAATAGTCATGAGCCAAGGATTCAGATAATTACCTACCCATCATCGTTTTGCAATTTTATAGAAATAAAATATATTTTGTTCAGTTGGACAACAGAAACTACAGTCATGAAGTGAGGCGAGCTGATTTTCTCACTACAAAGTTACAGCAATCACATTACCAGTAATGGGCGTTTCACATGGTACGAGGCAAGCGACAAGCTGCTACAGCTTTTCTCATGTAGTGGAAGCATTTTGTGCAACATTTAGTGCAAATAAAGTGAGTTTTTCATGAGACTATTTTGTTGTTGTTGTGTTTTTCATTAAAAACAATAATGAACAAATATTTGAAGCATTTGTTTTGTAGGAAGAAAAGGAAATATGTAAAGATCTAAGGTTAAATATTAAAATAAGTGGTACATGTGTATTTGTTAAGTAATGATTCAGCTTGTATTGTCACCAGTTGATGAAAAAAATCCCTTACTGGCACATCCAAAATACAATTTGTCATCATTTTAGAAAATTACAGCATATCATAATTATACCAATTTTGTCTTGTTTGTTTGGTCACTTGTGTTTGTTTAGGTTTTTGGCATACTCTCACTAGTAAAATTAGTTTTTAGCTATTATTTTGTGTTGGTACACTTTCATTTGTTGTTTAATTGCTTTATTTTGAGTGTTGTAGACAGATTGCTTTACTTCCACGCATCTGAATGTCATACTTCAAATATATGTTTTCATTACCCAGTGTTTATGAACTGTAAAGTTTTATCGTGTTGATTCGGTGATTGTGTGTCTGTAAAACTAAAACTAACACATAACACGCCGATCTCTGTATGATTGAACATCACTCTCACTCTCAACATCACATGTGCATTCTTCTGACCAAGCGAAAGCTAATCTTAACCTACCAGCTTGTGACGTCACAAGTAGGGACATGAGGCAGGAGCACTATGGTGCGTTAACTTTCGCAAACGTCAATATTCCACCACTTTTTGGTGATTGGATTGTATGAAGTTAGTGGGCATGGCGGAGAAGAAGGTAAAAATGTACAGTTTCCATCCAGAATGAGAGGTGAAATTCCTCTTAACCTTGATAATAGACAACTGTACAGCATGTGTTGTACAACCAAACACAAGCACTATTTAAAAGGGCCAATCTGGATCTTTACCACAACACAGTAGCCTACAGCAGAAATTTAAAGACACCTACCCACCAAAAAGTGCAATCCATGCTTGGAAAATAAAAGAGCTAAAACTGGAGATTAATGTCCATCCATCATTTTTTATAAAATGTGCTACTCAAAATAAGGCTGCTGCTACTGAAACATCATTTTGTGTAAGTCATGTTTCAGTTAAAAACAAAAAACATTTACAGATGGTGAATTATTCAAGGAAGCAATGTTTGTCCTGCAACATGTTAATGACACTGGTGGTGAAACTGATAAACTCGATTCGAGCAAAAGCATTTCACTGCCACTTATTTAAGGTCACTAACTGGATGAGCTGCATATGGCAACTTTCTTCTTCATACTTGTGTCCGGTGGCTGAGTCATGGCAAAATGCTGCAACACTTCGTTGACTTGCTGACGGAGTAAAAACTTTTTTGGCCATAAGGAACGAGAAGCAAAAGGAAATGTAAGATGATGTGTGTCTGCTGGAGCTTGTGTTTCTGACAGATCTAACTGTGTAGCTGAATGGACTCAACAACGAGCTTCAGGAAAAGACAGACACCTGCCCCACATGATAAGCGCAGTGAATGCGCTAATATTATTAGACCTCAGTACAGCCTTTGACACAATAGATCACACAATCTTACTTAATAGGCTAGAAAACTATGTTGGCATCAGTGGTCAGGCGCTAGCCTGGTTCAGATCGTATCTAACCAATCACTATTTTTTTGTTTATGTAAATGAGGAGGAGTCATATCACTCCCTGGTTAAATACGGCGTACCGCAGGGATCAGTTTTAGGTCCTATCCTGTTCTCGTTATATATGTTACCTCTAGGAGATATTATCAAGAATCATAACATACGGTTTCACTGCTATGCAGATGATACCCAGCTCTACATCTCCTCACATCCTAGCGAAACCCACCAGTTTTCTAAGATATTCTTATGCTAAACTCCAATAAGACAGAGATACTTTTTATCGAACCGAATCGCTACAAATATAATATGACAGATTACAAGTTGCCCATAGATGGCTGCACTGTGGTGCCAACCTCCACGGTTAAGAATTTAGGTGTGATGTTCGACAGCAATTTATCCTTCGATAGCCATATCTCCAATGTCTGCCGCACAGCATTCTTCCATCTTAGAAATATCTCAAAAATACGCCATATGTTGTCTGTATCAGATGCAGAGAAGCTTATCCACGCTTTTCTGACCTCTAGAATAGACTATTGTAACTCGTTACTCGGAGGATGCCATGCAAATCAGGTAAACAAGCTTCAGCTAGTTCAAAACGCTTCTGCAAGAGTGCTTACTCGATCTAAGAAGTATGACCACATAAGCCCAATTCTGGCATCTTTATACTGGCTACCAGTTAAATATCGCATACAATTTCAAATATAACTAATCACATACAAAGCCTTAAATGGCCTAGAACCCTCATATCTTAGAGAATTATTATCAGAATACAATCCATCACGTGCATTGGGGTCACAAAATTCTGGTCTCTTAATTATCCCTAAAATATCAAAAGTGTCTAAAGGTGGCAGATCCTTTTCCTACTTAGCCCCTAAGCTATGGAATGATTTACCAACCGACGTCCGAAAATCAGAGACAGTAGATAACTTTAAATCTAGACTTAAAACTTTTCTCTTTAACAAGGCATTCACATAATTTGTTTTAGTAATGGTAAATAAATAAATTAAAACCTTTATTCGTTAACACTCCAAAACATGGTAAATGTCATTAATGCTCTTTAGTAATATGCTGAAACTTTGATTTAGTTGTCGGTTGAGTCTTAATTTCCACATATGGTCGGGTTGCAATTTTGGCTTTCCCATGATCTTGAGAATAATATGTCATACAGAACCGTTTGCCACTGTACGTTAGTATTAACGACGGCAGTGGGGCCTCTGGCCTTAGTCAAACGAGTCTCTGTTTTAAAGATCATATGAGATCATACATAGACTCGCCCTGGCCCACAAATTTTCTAAAATCATCAACTATATGTAATACACTTAACCAACAATATTTAGCCTGTCCGGAACCGAGCTGACTTAAACCACATCACTGTGTGGCACTTGCTTTTCATGTGAACGGCCCCTACGCTAATAAGATTTTGTTTCTCTCTCCCTGTCTCGTCCTCGATCCCGAGGACAATGAGACAAACAGATCCAGTTCCGGTAAATGTGAAAGTCGGCACACCTCTGATCTACTGGCTGTTCTTCAACGTGATGTCCAGCCGATGCCTGACCAATGACCACCGGCAGAACCCGCTTAATATCCGCTTAATCTCCTTATCCGTTCAATGTATATATATATATATATATATATATATATATATATATATATATATATATATATATATATATATATATATATATATATATATATATATATATATACATATATATATATATATATGTATATACAACCTGGGGAGGCAGCCTTCTTGGGCTTAACTTCTATACGTCACATTAGTAATACGTTCACTTATAATGTTGGTTTAAAGCCGCAGCAAATTTAGCTGCTTGTGCTATCGTGTATTATGTTGTGCTATCTGTCGATTTTCTGTGCTTTTCACTGCATCTATTATGTAAAGCTGCTTTGATACAATTACCAAATTGTGAAAAGCGCTATATAAATAAAATTGAATTGAATTGAATTGAACGCATTTAAAGCCAAGCTCAGTGTTCGGATAACACATTTGAAAAGCGGGAAGCTAAGACACTTTCCCAACCTGGAGAAATGTCGCAGGCCAAAGTGGCAACAGAGTTAAATCAGCGTTTTGGTGAGTTAGACATCATGGAGAATATCGCTGCATTTGATATTGAAGAGGTAAAAAGTATTTGCTTTGCCAAGTGGAATTGACATGGAGATGGTTGATATGCAAAATGACATTGAGCTTTAGGTCAGATCAAGGGTACATTGGCTTATGGGTACTTGTTTTGCAGAGAAAAGTTTCCTCTCCTAACTGCATGTGCACAAGTTGAGCGTCTTTTTTTGGATCCACTTACCTCTTATTTTCACAAATAAAAACCATCAAATCAAAATGCAGGAGAGGACAGTCACCATACAGACTGCCTCAGACTGTCTGTCTCAATATTAAGTAACAGACAGCCCAACAGCAGTTTTGACTTATGTAATTTAATTACGTAATGTAATTTCATAAAGAGGGAAATAGAACTGCACATAAATTGAGAATGTTGTTTGCAATAATTTCTTACAGCATTTTTTACAGTATGTTGCATTAATGCATGATGTCATTTAAACATAGTTAAATTAAAGGCCTCAAGTTACCGGTACAGTGTGGGCTGTTTTTGCCCAACATTTGAGAGGTTAATCTTGCCTTGAACCAAGGTCAGGAATAGAGATATTGGTCTTAAAACATTAATATTAAGGGTAGAACATTCTTTGTTCAGAGATCAGAGATCTTATTATTCGGTCCCTCTAAGACATACATGGGCAATATAAGGCCCGGGGGCCGGATCCGGCCCGCATAGTGCTTCAATCCGGCCCCCGCGATGCGCTCACAATTTGTATGAAACTGTCATGGTTGCAGTGTTTCCCATACATTGATTTATCTGTGGCGAGCCGCAAAGAGCTGGTTGGATTAAACAAAGAGTTACTGGGTCATTACTGGGTCCTGTTTAGTCACTATTTTATAGACAACAGAACAGATAATATGTAAAAATAGCATTCGGTTGTGTTAAAATGCAATATAATGTGACAGACGAAAGAGTAAAACACGACCCAATGACGTCACATATATGCTAATTGGCGTGTGACGTCATCACCGTCACAGTCTCTCAAAATCCTGTGGGAAACACTGCCTGGTGGTTAAGTAAGGGATAATGTAGAGGCAGCCGGTAGTTATTGGGAAATAAGCCCCGACAGTATGATCGACGCGAAGCGGAGGGTCTTGTATCACACTGAAGGGGCTTATTTCCCAATAACTACCGGCTGCCTCTACATTATCCCGCTTATTACACGGCTACTTGCCACATAAGAAAAAAAACTGGACATGAATATGAATTTGAAACATTTTATTGGCATATTTGTTTTAAATTAACATTTCTTTTCCTTCCGCGAAACTTTGCACAGATGCATAAAATGATCGTAATACCTTATTAAGATCCTCTGCTTCATACTTGTCTGTCTCCATATTTTTCTCTTTTAGCCAGTCTTTGAGAAGTTTTAATGCCCATTCTGTTTTTTTTTGTGTTGGCTTTGTAGCTGTCATGTTCTATTTTGTCAAGTTCAGTCTCAGTAAGCTCTCTGTGTCTTGTCGTTGTTCTTTCTTCTATACACTGTTTAAATGTTTAGTTTTTTCCGTACATGTTAAAATTAATGTCAAAATTTTCCATTCTTAATTGCAGTTGTCCAGTGTTTGTCACAAGATGGCGCCAAACAGTAATCTTTGTTGGCGCGGAGGGATTTTACAAGTAGTCCGACTATGCGTTATTACTTTGGAGCGGTTATTATTTGAAAAGAACGAACCTGCAAATGTCTCAACTGACCAATCAGAATCAAGCATTCCAGAGAGCCGTGTAATAATACTAAATAAAATAAAAAAGAAATAATAATAATAAATTATCTTCTCATGTCTTGTGTGTTCGTATGTTGTGTGTGTGTTATGATTGTTTGCACGTGGGCATATCACTGTAGTATGAATGACAGTTAGTTGAACAATAAATATGCAGGGTAGAAAATGAATCCTTGAAAGTAAATCCAGTTATTCTAATGTTAGGGTGCGTTCACACAACAAAATTTCGGGAGTGACAACCGTATTTACTTACAGGTGTGAGTCTGTAAGTGTCCTGTTCAGACAGCAAATTAAAGACACAAATAGAACACTGCCTGTATGAACGAGCAACCGACCTCAAACCCGTATGCTAGTTACACGCGCCGCCTGTAACCATAGTGACGGACGAATATATTAAAAAAATATATTATTTATGCAATGGGCAAAACTTTATGTAATTAACAAAAACAGCAAAAACAAAAACAAGGGTGGTTCCTTATTAAAGTTTTAATTTCCAAAATGAATGAACATAAACTCAGTTTCAGCAACTGGACATTTTACCAAAGCAGATATATACAATATAAAAGTAATCAAAATGACTTATGAAGCAAATCGATCAGTTTTTGCAAGAAATCGAACTTTATTTAAAGCATTAACGCAGCCAAATAGGAAGTGCTCTTACGCTCCCGCTCTGTAGGTGGCGCTGAGAGTATGGTTTACCAACCGCAGGCAAAACCAGCCTCTTAGCGCCACCTAAAGAGCGGAGTGTAAAAAGCGCACTTTATATGTTACCACAGTTCTGTATGGACGCTAAAAATGTTGTAAATAACATTCAATATCCTGCAAAAACCGACCGATTTGCTTCACAAGCAGCAAAAAATGTCACCAGGAGTCATGGAGATTACTTTTGTATTGGATATATCTGCTTTTTGACCTCTCAAAGTGACGCATCTTTTGCCTTGCATTATATGAATCACAGATGGGTTTTTTTGCAAAATATCTTCTTTATTGCTCTACTGAAGATAAAAGGTGAGTAAATAAACAGCTAATTTTTATATCCCTTTTATTATACAGTTAACATTATATTAATCGTCCGCTTTTAAAGTTTACACTTTATAAATCTCACTTACTTGGCTGCACGCAATTTTATGCGTAATGTAATATGTTCTGTGGCGTCTATGAAGTTAATATAATATCACATTAACCTTATGGAGCAATTCTGGTGCGTAGTTTGCAGTCATTTTCATGCACTGTAACGTTATCTTAACACAAAGAGCAACGAATGACGTGTCCGATTCCGTTCACACGCCACAGCTTCTCTGTAAATACGGTTGTGAAACCCGAAAAGTTACGGGTGTGAAGTCGGTTATAGAATGCGGTTGTCAAACCCGTAAATAACCGAACTGCGTGTGAAAGGAACCGTCTTAAGGACTCAAATACGGGTTTGACAACCGTATTATGGTACCGTGTGAACGCAGCCTTAGAGTAGCCTAGGTCAGACAGGCCTAGCAAAAATAAAGATCAGGCCTTGAAATAGGCTGACAAAGTCAAAGTAACTGTAGAGCAGTCTTATACATATTTGCATTGAATTATTTTTTACCATTTAATCATGTAACTATGTTTAATTGCAATTTTCCCAAGTGTGGCCCTCCGCTTACTTTGCCAAAGTAACTGTGGCCCTCGGGCTAAAACTGTTGCCCACCCCTGCTCTAAGACCAAAGAGAAGATGTCCTACATTCTGGCTTCTTTAAATATGACAGTGAAAAAAATCTTGGTGTCATATTAGAATCAGTTTTATCAGCTTAGAATGATCTATAAACTGAAACCTTTTTGTTTGTTTGTTTTAGAGATCTGGAGATTTTTATTCATGATTTTATTACCTCGCGACTGGACTATTGTAACACACAGGATTTCTTAACAGCAACTCCCTAGACTGCAGCTTGTGCAAAATGCCGCAGCTAGACTTCTGACGGGCACAAAGAAGAGGGAATGCATTACCCCGGTGTTATCTTCTCTCCATTGGCTTCCAGTGAAGTATAAAATTGATTTTAAAGGACAAGTTCAGTATTTTCAGATTGTTTATGATGAAATAGAACGGTTTGGACCGAAATTTGGACATATGATGCTGGCCCGAGAATTTTCGTTTTCTGTTGTATCATCCCCCACCACAATGGGTTTATAGGTGCACTGGAACAATCCTTCCTAAAATGCATTAAACTTTAGTTTACAAAGACGTGAAACTCACCGAGTGGTCAGGGGTGTACTAATATGCTCACACAAAAATCGCTGCAAAAGATGTTTTCCAACAGGTGTTTTAACATTCATTGTAAACTTGTGGACCTATTTTTCCAAGCGCCTCACACCCGCATATTCTTCCACTGAGAGCTTGAATAATAGACACTCCAGCCCAGGTGGTGGCGATAATCCACCTTTGCCAATTGCAAGAATACAAACAACATTCCCGGCGCGGAGTAATACGTACCTCACAGCACATCTAATACAAGTCAATGGAGTTGGACAAAAACTACGATAAAATCTGTTGGAAAGCATCTTTTGCAGCGATTTTTGTGTGAGCATATCAGTGAACACCCCTGACCACTCGGTGAGTTTCACGTTTTTGTAAATGAAAGTTTAATGATATATCTACGTAAAGTATAATTCTATGGGATGCCATAGATGTCCATGGCAGAAGAAGAAGAAGAATATAACACTAACAGATACCATAGAAAACAAATAAAAAACGACTTTTGATGATTTTTGTTTTGTGTGAAAAATCCAAATAATTAAACCAGTGGTCATGTAAATGTTGTTCTTTTGGCACAGTTGGCAGTAAAATAAAGAAAAGAAACATTAGAACAAAATACAGTAGAAGTTGAGTGAGAGTAAGAGATGCCTCCAATTACTGCAAAAAATATATGTAAAAATATATGGAAACTCACCAGTACGTCCGGGTGGACCAGGTATTCCAGGTGGACCAGGCGGACAAACCATGGCTATGAAATACAAAGGAATATACAGGACACACATGAGTCTACAGTGCATATGTATGGAACTTCTAACCAATATTTCAACCCATATAATTTAAGTCAACGTAACTTAGGGTGGTTGCACCAACAAGGATTAGGAAACAGACACCGTGAGCATGGGGGCGTGGTTTAAAGATGCGTTTTTTATAATGCCTCAACACAGTGAATTTGGCAGCTGAGAACCATTGCTTCAAACTCTTTGAAGCATGGAACTCTGGGATAACCCCCTTATACAGTACATATAAAAACATATTAATTAAATACAAATGATAGAGGCTGATCGCTCAAAAATGTATAGTGATTTATAATGCAAAAATGAAATGTCCTTTGCCTGCATAAACTGTTTATTTCCTTTTTGAATGACAACACTGTTGCTGTTTAATTACACCTGCAAATTCATCATGGCGGACAATATAAATCACAGACAAAGGTTTTAATACAGGTTAAAGTTATAATCTCAGATTTGTTTATCAGTGTTAGAATGTAAGTGGTGCAACAATACTCAAATTAAAAATAAATTGGAATCAACAAGCCAAGATAGTTGGTGCAACCCACCCAATGTTTTGTCCTACCAGATTGTTTTAAATGTGTGTGTGTGTGTGTGTATGTATGTGTGTGTGTGTGTGTGTGTGTGTGTGTGTGTGTGTGTTGTGTTTACCTGTTTGTGCAGTGACATTGAACTCATGTAGTTGAGTCATTATTTTATTTAATGTCCCGTTATCTTGACACAGATTAGACAGACACTCCTGTCAAACACACACAGAATAAATTATATTATTTTTCCATACTTAACTCAATCCCTGTCCCTATAACATTCAGTTGTCATTAAAACATTATATAGTTTTTCTTAAACCTCTTGAATTTCAGGAACAGTATTCACAATGGCAGCTTTTCCTACAATGTGAAGCCATTCTCTATACATTGTGTGTGTGTGTGTGTGTGTGTGTGTGTGTGTGTGTGTGTGTGTGTGTGTGTGTGTGTGTGTGTGTGTGTGTGTGTGTGTGTGTGTACCTGGTAATTATCACGTAAGATAGGAATACCAGTGTTTTTGTGACCTTGTGGGGACATTTTGATGTCCCCATGAGGAAACAAGCTTATAAATCAAACAGAATGATGTTTCTTGAAAATGTGAAGTAGTAGAAGGGTATCTGTGATGGTTGGGGTTAGGGAATGGGGCGAGTAAGGGGAATAGAATATACAGTTTGTACGGTATAAAATGCATTACGTCTATGGAATGTCCCCACAAAACATGGAAACCAGAATGTGTGTGCGTGCGTGTGTGTGTGTGTGTACCTCATCTGGGTTCAAACTGCTCAGCTTGACTTGTTTCTCTGTTTTGGCCTCATCAGCTGTTGTACAGTGAGTGTGAACCCAAGACTCCAGAGTAAAAACTACATACAAAACATGCACACAAGTCACTACATAATAAATATCAAGGTTAAAAGGAAGCAAAACTTCAGAGTTTGCACATTTAAGAACTTCTGTAATAAACACATGAAAAGCTCAGATGCAAAACCCTCTAAGTACCAGTGGCGGCAGGTGACTGCTCTTCCGAGAGGCACAAATTCAAAATAAGTGTTTGGAGTGTCATGTGTGTTGCTCGTGTGTTGTGTCATGTGAACCATGTGCATCACGTGTTCGGATCAAAATAAGTGCCTGCTGCACACGCGTCAAAACCATTTATGATAAAATAGACGCTCACATTCACCAAATACGTGCAAGACACTCCCTTAACAGTAAACTCTGATTACACATGAGATTATGCGAGGAACTGGCAAACGCGAGCATCTCTTTTATCATAAACCCTTTAGACACATCTGCAGCAGGCACTTATTTTGACAAGACACGTGATGCACATAAGATAACTTGACGTGCAGAACACATATTTTGAAATTACAAACCACACAAAAAAGAAGTCACCGGCCGCCACTGCTAAGTGTGTCTGACATATTTTCTTATAAATGAGCATTTTTTATCAGAGTCTTTGTAGAACCAACAAACCGGTATTTCTGAATGACCCGAGGTCGGGATTAAGTAGATTTGAAGTGAAAGTATTTGATGAACAGGTAATATGTGCCGAGAGCATTCGGTTAATATTATTATCTCATTTTTGACAGAGATGGTGATTAGCAGCTGAGCTTCTCATTTGTACTTATACAACATTTACATTGAGTTCCCTAATGTAGAACCTGTGAACTAAAAAACTGATGTGAAATCCCGGAGGAGGTTAGACAGCTCAACAATTACTGTATAAGGCCTTTACAAAACAATTGAAAATCTGGCTTATTAACAATTATGTCTGTCAACATTAAAAGCCGAGCCTACTGAGCTGTATTATATATTTGATATAATATAGCTTTTTTAAAAGTGTGTGTTTTGTGTGTCTTACTATTGTAATAGGTACAGTGTACCTTATGTTATTTTACAGTGTCATTTATATTGTAGTTATATTGTAGTTAATTTGCCATAGACTTGTAAATGTATTTTTTGTTGTTTGTATTTTAATGCTTTTTTACATCTTGGCCAGGGGACTACAGATGAAAAATAGCCTTTTGGCTAATTCTGGCTTTTTTAACCATGTTTGTACATGTGTTTTATGAAATTGCGCTGTGTCCTTTTAAATAAACCATTAAATCAAATGAAAAATGAAATATTAAAGCGGAATTGAACCCTAGACATTTTAGCCTGTTATCACGGGTAATTTATTTCTATTTTGCATTTTACTTGAGGAAAAAAGAAATTTGCACGACTTCGATAAATTAGATTGATAGTGTGTTAAAACGAAATTTTTGTAACTGTCTTTGATATACTTAATTAACGAGAATGCACCGCGCGAAACAGTCATTAGCTCCACCCACTAACCAATGATCGATGCAGCCTTCAGGCTTGTTCTACTTCATGCGGCGCCACAAGAACCGACAGCCGGATGACAACAAAGTTCCGTGAGAGCAATTTAAAAGCAAACGGCTCTGTATGATTTCGCGAATCGCTCTTGCGGTACTTTGAAGGCATCCGGCTGTTGATTGTTGCGGTGCTGCATGAAGTCCAACAAGTCTAATAGCTTCTTTTACCGCTCAACCTGCTCTCAAATCAATTCAAGTCAACTTGAAGTAAGCCAGCAGACAAACCCAAGAATAGTTCTCCATTTACCGTCTCTGAAGGGAAAATCACCAAAACCCTTGATAAAAGATGACTAGAACCTGTGCAGTATGTGGATGTAAGGACAGCAAATTCAGGTCATTGGGAGTTAGTTTTATTTTTTACCTCAACATGACCAGTGTTGTGCCTGAATGAGTTCATTGAATGAAAGTTCATGAACTAGTTCATATTTTGGGCAAACGTGAACTGAACGTACTGTATCACTGCCTGATGAACGTTACTGTGAACTCGTTCATTCTGGTGTTTGTGAACGACACGCTCTTTCAGTTTAACGTCGTTCAATAGGGTGCCAGATTTCTATAGAGTTTTCTAGGCGAAAACCCGGCTAAAACACACTGTAAACAGGTCTTAATGTGTAGCGGAAAAAACATCCAATCTGGCAACACCAGCCAGTGTTTCACGGCTGCATGCGTCATCAAAACAAAACACAGCATGGAGGTGAAAGCAGCATGTAGGCAACAAAGCAGTTTTTTAACATTAAATAACATCATATTTGTCACAAATCGTTAAGGATTAACATAGGCTGCTAACGCATATTCTGGATCCTGAAATAGACTCTGACTAAGCTCACGCTCTTTAACGTGCTTGTGCGGTGTGCGATATGCAAGTTGTCCTACACCTGACGCCTCGCAGCGCTTCTCGCCCAGTTTGCGACCCCCTTGAAGCACCCGGCTAGCCTTTCAAGGTATGTGCAAGCAAATACAACAATTAAAACACTAATGCTAATGTAAACCCTGGTTGGATAAAGATTTAAAGTTGGATATGAAGATGAAATCTGATGCATTTAGCTTCAGTAAACTGATTAAATAATTGCTGTCTGTGGTTCTATATGGGCTATAATGGCAATAATTTTTTGAATAATGAACTATGAATTGAACTAGTTCATTTTAAAAATTGAACTAGTTCATGTAGAAAGTGAACTTTCCCAACACTGAACGTGACCCTCAGTTGACACACCACTAACAGGTTACTTGAAAATTAGAATATGCAGCCAGGACTTTCTTCAGGAGGACTTCGAGTACTGTTTTTCAGCCCAGTTCGCGGACTTAGGTAATGTAAAATGGTCAAAATATCTAAAACATCATTTGGCTTAGTTGTTGCTTACATACTAACATACTACTTACATACGGTAAACATACTACGTAGAAAGTTATTACATTATTATTATGAACATGAGCAAAGCAAGCTAACGTTAGCTCATCCTGTGCAGCTGTGAAAAGCTTTAATTTTTATATGTAGTTAGTACATTTGATGGCAGAACAATCAACTACATATATGTGATGAAATATAGTGTTGGAGCATAATGTTGTTTTAAGGTGGACTTCCGCTTTAAGATTTGATAATGCACTCATATGCATTAACCACTGACCTGAATGTGAAGTTGTTGACAAGCAGTCACAAAAGAGTAAGGGGCCCCATATGGCAAAAACATAATTTTAAATATATTTCAAAATACAAAAAAAATGCCAAAAAATATTTGTACTAAAAATTATTTTGAAATATGTTCACAAAAATGTATTTTTTTACCAATATATTTTTGGCCTTTTTTGTATATTTTTAAAGCATTTATATTCATAATAAAAGTGGAAATAAATAAAGTGGGAAAGTGGGAAATGAACAATCTTTAAAGGCCCTGTTGCATTGCCTTGAAGAGAGTAAAAGTTGGCTTTCCAATCATTTCCTCCAGCTCATTGGGAAAAACGACACAATCTCACGGCAAGTCGTGCTATAGTCCAAAAAATGTATTAATTCCATGGCACGGAATTTAGCTTTTTTTGTGCCTTGAGCACAAATGGTTTTTTTCGTGTCACTCAGCATGAATTTTTATAAATAGTTTTTCACGTCTGTGGCACGGCTTTCTTTTTTGTGTCATTTAATGTATTGTTTTCTCATTTTGTTTCTATTTTTAAATCAATGTCGCTTGGGGTTAGATTTGGGGTTTGGGATAGGATGTCTAAAAATTGTAACAGAAAATGATTCAACTTCAACTTTATTGTCAATCCAAACCATGCAACAATACATTACACAGCAGACTGAAATTGCGTTTCTTCCATACTCCAATGTGCAAAAGGATTCCACACTCACTAAGGACAAACTAAACATAAGACTAGACATAGGACACCACTAGAAAAGTACAAATAGATATTTAACAGATAGACAGACAACAGTTACGGAGTTTACAGTTATTAAACTCTAACCCCAAGCGACAATGGTAAGAAAATAGGAAAAAAACAACGAGAAAACAATACATAAAAGCAAACGAAAAAGAAAGTCGTGCAACGGACATGAAAAACTATTTATAGAAAAAGAAATTTGTGCTCAATGCAGGAAAAAGCTGAATTTCGTGCCATGAATAAATTAATCAATGTTTTCGTGACAATAACACAACTTTCCGTGAGATCAGTCTGGGAAAAAATAAGAGATCTTATTACTTGGTCCCCTTAAGACCAAAGAGAAGATGTCCAACATTCTGGCTTCTTTAAATATGACAGTGAAAAAAAGTGTGAAAAATCTTGGTGTGATATAAGAATAATTTCTCAGTTTTGATAAACAGATACATTTTGTGGTAAAAATATATCTTTTTTGCCATATGGGTTGTAAAATTAGAAATGTATTTGTTGCCCCTGAAATAAATTTTGAAATGTTAATATATGAAGATTAGCCCTCAATTAAATATTTGTGAATTTGAAAATTGTGTTTTACTTTCTACAAAATGTATTTAGCATATATTTAAAACATATTTTTGGCCAAAGAAATGCATTTGTTTTGTTGTATGGAGCATTCAAAGAAATACAGTTATAGACTAGACATAATTGTGTAGTACATTTGCACTTTCTTCAAAATTACTGGGTTTGTTTACCAGAGAACACACAACCAATCCGATCCACTTTTGGTAAAAAAAAAACCCAAATGCATAAATCTCAATAAAGGATATCACTTTGATTTTTTTACATTTATCTACAGTTTCCACTTTATGTATTTTTATTCTATCTCACCTTTATAGACCAGCAGAGAATTCAGTGCTATCAGCAGCAGTAAGATGACTATTACTACAGGAACACATCGCTGTTTACCTGCTGGTTTATCAGACCTCACCTCTGCAACAAACACACAGGCGTTAAACCGCTGTCAGCTTTCACTTATTTCAATGCAGAAATATGCAGAATTGTGAAACCTCACCACCGTGCTGGAAGTCATAGCGGTCAGCCTCTAAAAGCTTCATCGAGTTGTCATAGAGAGGGTTTTCCTGGCTGAACACTGTGGTCTGTCCTTGAACTTTATCCACTTCTGTCTCCATCTGCCTCCAGCAGCAAACACTGATCAATATGACCAACTCAACAGTTTAATACCTAAGAAAAAGAGGAATGAAAACACATGCTGGCTCATCAGATCATCAGTCATCTGACAGAAACTCTTCAGAAGAGTTTACGAAGAAAAGGAAGCTCCTAGATGTCAGTGAATATTTACTGCAAATCAGCAAGTATTGCTTTTTAAAAGTCATATTCATTTGAATATTTCACATGGTCCTTTTAAACAGAGATTTTCCAGGTGATTTCTACTTACATAAAACTGGTACATTTAAAAGTAAACTATATGATAAAACTTGTATTTAACTATTCAACTGCTTTACAGTTTTTTTACGATTGCTTTGACAGTTTTTTCAACTCTTGAATCAAATTTCCCAAACTCTTAATGCACCAACATACTTACAACACACAATTGGCAAATCAGTTCAATTCATGCTCAAAATCACACATTGTAAACTAAACTCCAACACTAATTTTCAAAACACACTAATTCAATAAAACACTGCGAATTAAAATTACTGTACTCTTACAAAAATTAACCTTTTTTTGTGGTAAAGGTGTAGTAACAATGTTTTTTTTTTTGGTGTATTGATTACTATCAGCAAAACCATGGTTTTACTACAGTAACCATGGTGTAACTATGGTTTTTGAAAACCTTGGTTTCAAAACCATGGTTATTTTGTGGCAACCATGGTTTTACTACAGTAGCCATGTTTTTTTGTTTTAACTGTAGTAAAACCACAGTTTTGGAAGGGTAAAAAAGAAGTACAGAGAAGTAAAAAAAGAAGAATAAGAAAAACAGAAGAATTAAAAAAGAAATATAATCTGCATATTCTTCTGGATTTGGCCACATGTTTTCCTCTTTTGGCATGCCTTACCCAACCCTGGCAATGTTCACACTACTGTAAAACAACAAAAATGCAGCATAAAGTTAAAACAACTAAGTTTTGCAAGTCATTTCAGCCTACTATTTTAAGTGTTGACCTGTGAATAGTTGGCATAACCTTTCACACAGAGATTACGGAAAATACACAAAAAATGATTTCTTTTTTATTCACACTGCCACTGATTTTCCGGAATATGTATTCACACACATACTGTAAAGATCAACAGCTCACGCGACTCTCGTGCTCTCTTTAAGTAAGATCTTATCTACACTTTTCTGTCTGACCTCCACACCTTTATCTGACTTTACAGCTGACGATTCCGCCGCCTCTTGTGCATGCTCAAACCCTAATGCATGCTTGCTCCACTCCTTCTCTCTCCTATCTGAAGCAGATGTTTCCAAGGTCTTTGCTTCTAACCTACTTGACTACCTGCAGTTAGATCCCATACCCACCCATCTCCTTCAGGCCATCTCTCCATCGGTTATCCCTGCTCTCACCCACATTATCAACTCATCTCTTTCCACTGGTACCTTCCCCGCAGCCTGGATTACCCCTCTGCTGAAGAAACCCACACTTAACCCTGCAACATTAAAAAACTACTGACCCGTATGTATCTCTCCTTCCCTTCATTGCCAAGACTTCTGAGTGTGTGGTTTTCGACCAGCTCTCCTCCTTCTTCACACATAATAACCTTCTGGACAACAACCAGTCTGGTTTTAAGAGCGGTCACTCCACTCCACGAATCATCTTTGCTGATCCTACTGGATCTGTCTGCTGCTTTTGACACTGTCAATCACCACACCTTCCTGTTGACCCTCAAGGCTATGGGTGTCTCTGGTACGACGCTACTATGGTTCAAAGTCTTACCTCTCAGGCAGGTCATTTAGAGTATCCTGGAGAGGTGACATCTCCGAACCTCAACGTCTCAATAACGGGGTACTTCAAGGCTCAGTGCTTGGACCACTGCTTTTTTTGGTATACATGACATCCTTGGATTCTGTCATTCGAAAACATGACTTGTCCTACCACTGCTATGCGGATGACACACAACTCCACTTGTCGTTCCACCCTGATGATCCCATGGTTTCTGCCCGCAACTCAGCATACCTGAGGGACATCTCACTTTTGATGAAGGATCATCATTTCCAGCTGAACTTTACAAAGGCAGAACTGCTTGTCACATTGTCTGACACCAAGATTCATCACAACCTTTCTATTCAGCTAGGTTCTTTGACCATTACACCTTCCAGGACAGCTAGAAACCTAGAAGTGGTCATTGATGATCAGCTTTGCTTCTCGGAGCATGTTACTCTTGTAGATTTATCCTCTACAATATTAGGAAAATTAGACCTTTTCTAAGTGAGCATGCTACCCAAGTCCTAGTCCAGGCTCTTGTCCTGTCCAGACTGGGCTACTGCAATGCATTTGTTACCAACCGGAGCGGGCCACTAATGCCCCTCCGGACGTTCCACCTCGAGGAGGTCCCCAAAAGCACCCTCAATGACCAAGCCACGAGACCAGATAAGTGAAAGTTAAAACAAGCTTTATTTAAATTAATTAAAATCAAGATGGGAAGGGGGAAAGGGGAATTTAAAATAATCTCTGGCGTGTTCTTCTTTGCAGGGGGAGAGAAGGGGGCCAAGGGGAAAGGATGGAGCTCCTTCGTCCTTGGTAAGTATTTTCTCTTCCTTTAGTTCTGATCGTGGCTTCCTTCTTTCTTTTTAGTGCACACGTGGCGCCCTCCTCGGCTCCTGGAGGCAAAAGAACACACAATTACTTGAGAGAAGTCTAGCGGTCACCTGCGGTTAGGGAGCCTTCCCCTTTGGGAGTCCGGTATCAACCCCAGAACCGGGACAAAGCAGGGCTTCGTTGATGGAGGTAGGCCCTTCCTCCCGTGTCTCGGAGATCTTTCTCTCTCTGTTTCAGTTTTTCTTCTCGGTGGCACACACAAGCCAGGGGGAATAATGATGTAGATCCACGTTGGTACCACCGTTCCTGCACTCCACGAGCCCACACACATGGTACTTCAGCTGGACCTGGGGTAAGTATGAATGGCAGGAGACACAGCACTACACAGCAACACTCCAGTGCACACACGTCGAATTAGCACACTCACCCACAACAGCACACACTCTTTCGTGAAATATAAGGCCAGTACTCTCACACTCGATCCAGCTTTGTGCCGGGGGGAAGTCGTTGGAGCACCGTCACAGCGAGTGGGATAGAGTTTGTCAGCCCCCTTACAGCGCTCTGCGCACCTCATCCTTCCTTGGCACACCCACCGACTTCGATCTTCTACGGTGGGGCCACTACAGAAAACAAAGATCCTTCCACACAGCAGTGAGTTTCTAATTTAGCGACTCATCCAGAAGTAAACAATGAATGTACTCACAACCTCTTGTTTTGATCTCCTTTCCCCACAGCTCCCGGGTCCTTCCTTCCGCTGTGCAGTTCTTCTGTCGTCACAATCTACTCGGGTTTCGCTGTAGATGACTTCCCAACAGCTCTCACAACATCACACACATCAGGTAAGTAATGGGTTGCAACAACACCGCTAATACCTTTCCTGGAGGTTACCGGCGAAACGCCGATCTTTCCGATACTCCAATATATCCTTGCACAATGTACAGCCTGTCTCTTCAGTCCCCATGCCAAAATGTCGCTGCCTGGTCCGCACGCCGCTTCACTGCTCTCTCACAACGACCACTTCCTGGTTTCCTGATGCTGCTTTTATCCTCCTCATGCACACAGTTTATCCAATGGCCATTTGCCGCGTCATCGCGCACACCTGGCGTGTGTTTCGCCCTGATTTGCGTTGCCCGGAGTTACCCGGAAGTGCCGGTGTTTGCAGAAGTTGGTCCGGCCGGAACCTTCTCCCGCTGTTTCCAGTTCCGTCTGTTTGTCACTCGTGACACATTACTGGCTGGACTCCCAGCCTGCACAACCAAACCACTAGATGATCTAGAATACAGCGGAAAGAGTTGTCTTTAATTAGCCAAAGAGGGTGCACATCACCCCTCTTTTTATCAAGTTACACTGGCTTTCTTTAGCTCTGTTCCTGGCTTTTAAAACCACCACTGGGTCAGCACCCCCTTACTTTCATTCACTTATACAGACCTACGTACCCTCTCGATCCCTGCCCTCTGTCACTGAGTGACGGCTTGTAGTGCTATTTCAGAAAGGGAAAAAACACATTTGTGTACCTACTCTGGAGCCGTTTCCACATCTGTGGAACGATTTGCCGTCCGCGACACGAACTGTTGACTCTGTAGCTGTCTTCTGCCAACACCTCACTTACTAACACAGAGCTTATTGTCTTTCTCTTTGCACTTATGTATTGCTGTTCTTGTGTTGCTCTAATTGTTTCTATTGTTTACCTCATTGTAAGTTGTTTTGGACAAAGCATCAGCTAAGTGACTAAATGTAAATGTAAGATACCGTAAAGACATGTGACATATTTTTTCCACAGTATCTGAAGTTTGCTAATTATCCGTTATTTCTCGATTGAAAGCATGCATTTTAGTTTATGACAAGATCATAAGGAGCGGTTGATGCTCTGTTTTGTTACGCTGGCGAATGAACTTAGCTTTAGCGCTGATAGTGACGAGCTCCCTGATGTCTGCTTCAGTCCAGTTTGCCGACATTTCTCATCATAAATGTTGATCTGCGTTTAAATCCCTGTGTCAAAGAGATGAACCATAACTTTTTGTTGTGATGACACACGCGTCCTCACTACGACACCTCCCTTACAGCATTGTTTCTGCCTCGTGTTCACACAGAATGCATTCCGTGAATCATATGGCAATGTTACTAGGTCCTCTTTACGGAAGCGTTCCCAGAACATTAACGGGATGTATTTATGTTCACACAGAAGCCTTTCTGACATTTTTACAGAAATTTCTGGGACCAAGTGCTGTGTAATTGAGGTTCTAGTTTGATTAGTCTCAGCCTCAGACGTCACGCCCATAGACTGTTGGCTAAACGTCTGATGTTTTTCGTACACTTTTTTTGGAAACCCTGTGGGACTGTCAAAGTCGTCTTTGATTGGTTGAAATAAACCGGATTTCCAGGAGACGCGAGTGTCGCGATTAGTTTCGGTCCCTGAAAAACAAAGCTCTGACGTTCCATTGAGGAACAGAATCAGTCGCGTTCACGTGGATAATAATGAGCAGTTATCATGATCAGCTAAACATTGGATTCTCAAAAATATGCAAAGTTCGGGGCATCGACTCTCTAAAAGACGTCCAAGAGTTTTGCTTGAGGCAGTTAGTGGAGTCAACACACAATTGTTTTATTGCCTTTAACTCTTTCACCGCCAGCGTTTTTTAAAAAAGTTGCCAGCCAGCGCCAGCGTTTTTCATGATTTTCACAAAAGTTTAATGCCTTCCAGAAAATGTTCTTCTTCAAATATATAAACATACAATATACCAAATGAAAGAACAGCCCCTCTGCTTTCAAACAAAAAACCCCGTTTCATCCTACCTTCAGCAGTTCTTTTGTAATCAGCTTTTGAATATGGGTAGGTTTCTGCAAAAACACCACATTTTGAGCAAAAAGCAGAGATAATTCAATTTTTGTGACGGACTTTTCATAGAGATCCAGGCCCGGGGTGGGTAATCGGGAGAACCGGGAGAATTCCCGGTGGGCCGCTTCACGTTTGGGCCGGTCGAGTTTTTTTTTTTTTACATTTGTCACGTTAGTGAGTCTATCTTCTCTTAAATGACACTTCACACGTTTCCCATTGACACTGCAGCGCGCAGCCTCTGCATGGGTTGTACCATGTGAAGGAGTTTTCCCCTCCCCTCCCATAGAGTTGGTTCGGTCCATAGCACGTCCCAGAAAACTTTTACCGTAACAATACGCGTCTGAGAGGAGGAGGGCGTAAAAACAGGTTGAAGAAAAAATCTATTGGAGGAGGATGCTGCCAAATGTGCCAAACTTACAGATTTATTTTCAAGAGGACAAACAAAAGTGACAACAACAGGTAACTTAAAGAGAAATAAGCCTAGTAATGATTAGCATTAGCAACGTAATTATTTGGCTAATACCGTTGTCAAACTATTTAAAAGCCAACATTTATTTTTTTTGTTAAAATATTAGCCTTTTGTGTATACATGGCGATTCATAGACTTTGCAAATATTATGCAAGCAGCTTCTGAGCAGTAGATAAGCCAGTTCCCCGCTAAAAATGAGGATGCCATGAGTGAACAATATGAATTAAAGTTATTTAACCCTCAGGTTGTGTTCAGAAGTAACCCTATAACACCTTTTGTGTTCCCAGTCAAAAATGACCAGCCGAAAAAAGCTTATAAATCACTTGTTATGCTATATATTTACCCAATATTGGATTCAATATTTTTGTCAAATTGTTTTCTTTTTTAATTAGGACTGGGTTTTATATTTCTATGTGCATCTGATTAATCATAGGCCTCATAGCATTAGCAATGCTAATAATTTATCAACCTTTCCTTGTGGAATAGACTCCAAAAAGGGCTGGATTATTTTTGACCCATAATGGGTAAATATTGGACAGAGCACGCTGCTGGGTTAAAATTGACCCAATGCTGGGTTGTTTTAACCCAACTGTTGGGTTATTATAATCCACAGTTGCATAACAACAACCCAACATTGGGTTATTTTTAACCCAGCATGTGTTCTGTCCAATATTTACCCATTTTGGGTAAAAAATATCACAGCCTTTTTTAGAGTCTTAAGTGAAGTATTATTTAACTGTTACCTTATTTGTTTAACCATGATATTAATCAAAACTATAAGAGCTGAACTGTTGCTTTATTTGTCCAATTTGAAAAAAGTGCTAATTTGGAATAACACTATGGAAAAAGTGGGCCGGTCTTGGGCCTGAAACTCCCGGGCTGAAAAGTGGCCCCACTCCGGCCCTGTAGAGATCCCATTCAGAGCGATCTTTAAAACAGACACGGACATGCAGCAGCTTGCCATATGGCAATACTTCCGGTTTTAAAAAGTTGCCACCTAGTGGATAATAGCGGTATTGCGGAAAGACGGAAATACTCGTCATTGGCGGGGAAGCGTTTTCTCTTGATTGACGAGATATCTCGTCAATGACGGGGAAAGAGTTAAAAAACTATATTTAAGTTAACATTACTAAGCCCTAACACACACACATGTTTGTTGTGTGCATACTATAGAGTGATAGGAAAAAGTATGTGAACCCTTTGAAATTACTTCCTTTTCCACATTATTTGGTTATAAAATGTCTTTGATGATGTCACTAACAAAAGTTATTATTAACAAATGTCTATACTCCAACACAATGTGCTACCAACTTGCAAACGGTTATAATCTTTCGTGTCTTTATTGAACACATCCCATTAAACATTTACAGAGCTGTGGAAAAAAGCTTCCTGTTTTTGTTTTGTAATAGCTGTGTATGAGTCAATCAGTTGTCAGAAAAGGTTCCAATATGCAAAAAATGCTGACTAGCAAAGAATGTACTGGAAATTGAGTTTCTAAACACCAGTGGACAGTCTAATGCTTTAGATAAAACAAGAGACTCATGAACAACTATCACAAAACATAATAAAAGTTGTGGGTCATCCAGGTAACAACAAATGTAATTCGATTTGCGGCTTGATACGCAAATTTAAAAAGGAAAAGTTTATCATTTGCACGTGTTTTAAAGGCTTGCAAATGTTAACATTCAAGTGATTTTAACCACAAAAAGACCCTAAAGTGAGCCGCTTTCTGTAACGAAGCGCAGACGCGCGTGCGGTTGAATATGTCTGGTCCAGTTCGTGATCATCCCTACATCAGAACTCTTGATGTGTAGACTATAGAGAGAGTTGTGCTACTGTCTCTCACACTGTAGTCCATTAAAATACATTGGTGAACAGAGCACTGAAAAACAACAAAGTTTTTACGTGGAGCGACTGTTATGCTGCTCTGTTTGCAATCTGTCCTCCGTTTGTGTGTGCGTGCACGTTTAAGTGACCTTAATAGTGCACACACAAAAGAGACGGGTTTCAAAAAAACAAGCGAACATAAAATCTTTCTTGACAGGGCACATACAAACTAAATGATATCTAAAATATTCTTTTTCTAATAAAGACATTTGTTTATTTCTTAAACCAAGCTAAAGAGACAGTAACCTCAATTAACCTACTCAAGTCAAGTCTTTGTCATTAATGTTAATCAAACAAAAACAAATCAATTCTGTAGCTCTAAAAAATACTTTTTTTCAATAAAGACAGTGTTATTATTCATTTGATTAAATTTCTTTACCTAATGCTAATTTTAGACCTATAGAAAAAATGTACCCCTATTTATTTTAATACTGTGACTTGACTTGAAACTTATCAGGACTCGACTTGACTTGACTTGCTTAGGGTGAACCCTTGACTTGACTTGCTTGATTTATCTTAACTGTGACTTGAGACTTGACTCGGACTTGATGGTTTAAGACTTGAGATTTGCTTGGACTTGACCATGTGTGACATGCGCGCTAACCCACTGTGCTGACCTCTACACTGAGAACACACTTCTCAATCATGGTAACAATGAACAAACATCATTCTTTTTCAAATATCTTGGAATGAGCCATCCACTGGCCCAACGACGGAACACCGGTGGCGTGGTGAAGGGGTCTCGTGTTCTTTCCTTCTATAAAATAATTCCATTTATTAAAGGAACAGTATGTAAGAAATGTATATCAATTAATCATAAAATGGCCCTGATATGTCAGTAGACGTTAAGAAATCATTTTCATTTCAAATTCTTATATCACTGACAACAGTGGTCCGGTCAGGATATTGTTATTTAAAAAGTGGAGTTGCAGCCCTCAACTGATGTTTATGTTGTCATTTTGTGTATTGGCCACCAGGGGCCCGTTTCAATAAGGAGGTTCAACCAACTCTGAGTTTAAACTTGAACTCTGAGTTGATTTACTCTGAGATAGTAAACTCTGAGTTTTCGGTTACAGAAAAGCTGATCTGAGTTAGTTCAATCGACTCTGAGTAGGTTGACTTTGAGTTATAGGGAAATTCCGCCTTGAAATGATCCTAGGGTTAATAACAAACGTGTACCGAGTTCGACCGTTCACTGGAGTTTGTTTTCATGCTAGTCTAACGTGACCAGTGTTATTGCTAAACGCAAATTAGCATGTTATGGTAGCCTTCGGGGCATCAGTGCATTAAAAACGAAATCGCTATGTCTATACTACTAATAATGCTCAAAATAACCCCACACTTACACTGTAGCACAATGAGGGTCTCTATATGTAAACCGAAGGATTGAGAACTTTGCAAGTGTACAGGCAGTTTATTAAAAAGAAACATTTACCGTTCACGTCTGGATCACATATCCATGCGGGCGCCATCTTGGGAAAACTAAACTCTCGCGTGAAACGTTGTTGCCCTGAACAGGTGTTGTGCTTTCACGCGAGAGTTCAGTTTTCCCAAGATGGCGCCCGCATGGATATGTGATCCAGACGTGAACGGTAAATGTTTCTTTTTAATAAACTGCCTGTACACTTGCAAAGTTCTCAATCCTTCGGTTTACATATAGAGACCCTCATTGTGCTACAGTGTAAGTGTGGGGTTATTTTGAGCATTATTAGTAGTATAGACATAGCGATTTCGTTTTTAATGCACTGATGCCCCGAAGGCTACCATAACATGCTAATTTGCGTTTAGCAATAACACTGGTCACGTTAGACTAGCATGAAAACAAACTCCAGTGAACGGTCGAACTCGGTACACGTTTGTTATTAACCCTAGGATCATTTCAAGGCGGAATTTCCCTTTAAGCGCGTGCACAGCCACAATGAAAAGCCATCATCAATGGAGCTCAGATATTACGATTTACCATGGCAACAGCACGTGACAAAGAGGTCTTAATCATTTTTACTACTAAAACTGAAAGTGTTACTGAAAGTGTACAGCAACTACGAGCATATATTTTAAAGAAAAGAGTTGTTGTTGTAAATTGCTACTCTAGTAAATGCGTACATTTAATTTTTCATCACAGTTAAAATATCAGAAGTAAATAAACTGAGGACTGTACATTATTATATTCATTTACATGCACATGCAATCCCATGGACAAACAGATGACAGCAGTTCAGCTAAAATAAAATTAAGCATAATACTTTGTCATATAAGGCTACGAACTTTACAAATGTTTGTCATGAATAAAACAAAAATTCGCCCAGCCGGGATTCGAACTCCGATCGCCAATGGTACGTCTGGCCCAACTATCACACAGCACTATCCACTAGACCAGCGGTAATGACGAGTGGATACGTAAGAAATGTCAAGGCAACTGTATAAATGTAAGAGCACCACAAAGACTGATATTAGTCATATAATGATATTTATATATCTAAAATGACTGCAAAAAATAATAATTGCGCTCACATAAATGTAAGCGGATATGACAAAAAACACCCGGGGTCTCAAAATCCTCTCGGGACATAAATTTACCTTTCTACAAATGAATGCAACATCATCATCTACAAGATTCTCTATAAAAGTACATGACATCTTAGTCACTAGACGATCTATGCACCTAAGTATATCATATTAGCTTCACAAGTCATTTCATATTTACTGTTTTAATTTTTTTTAGTTGAAAGTTTAGTGAAATATATAAAAATATAAAGTCGTAAGTTAAAATGGTTTGCACTGGCAATTTAATTATAACTTAAAGACAGCTAAAAACTTTTTTACAGTGTACATGATAAAAATGTGCACAATGAATGAATGTACTAAAGCAACTAACAAGATTAAACACAGCTACTCCTTTAAAAATGGGGAGGAGACCACAAGAAACTCAGAGTTTACAGGATAAAACCTCCTCCCGACCAGGTTAGGTTCACAGAGTAAGTTACTCCGGAAACAGACTCTGAGTATAAGTTACCTCTCCTTCTGAAACAGGCTTGACTTACCCCGCTGTCTCAGGTTTAACCTACCTCCCTTTTTGAAACGGAAAACTCAGAGTTTCCCTTATTTCGGGGTTAACAAACTCAGAGTTTTCACTTAACCACCTTTCTGAAACGGGCCCCAGTTGTGTGATTGCAGTACCAGTTTTAGCCACAAGTTTTGTTATTGCAGTACCAGTTTGGACCACAATCCTACATACTGTTCCTTTAAGTTTCAATTTATTACTCTGACCTCTGTGGTTAAGTTATTATCTGACCCCAATTTATAAATAACGTCTCGGTTACGGATGTAACCCTCGTTCCCTGAAGGAGGGAACGGAGACGTCACGTCGTGACCGACGAATTGGGAGCTCGCTTAGAGAGACCAATCTGCTTCGAATACTACTAAAACGCCAATGAACTTGGCATTGAGATATTTGCATAATGCTGGCGCCGCCCCGCCAGGTGCGTATATAAGGCGCACGTGCAAATAGGGAAATCAGCTTCTGTTCGCTGAGAAAGCCGGAAGGTGACCGGCCTAAACAGCAGGTGGCAGCACCTGTGGCGACGGGACGTGACGTCTCCGTTCCCTCCTTCAGGGAACGAGGGTTACATCCGTAACCGAGACGTTCCCTTTCAGTCGGTCACTACGACGTCACGTCGTGACCGACGAATTGGGAAACCCTACTAAAACGCCACTAGGGGCTGACCTCTTCCAGTGTCTGCTTAAAGCCCTCCGGTTCCACTTAAGGATAGGAGAATTAGGTTTCAAGGCAGAAGGCCGGGCACTAGATGTTCCTTTAACCCCACAGTAGTGCCAGCGACTGGGAAGCGCCCTAACTGAGCGGTATAGGGACGCTGCGGAAGCCACCGCCCCGTTAAGGGCTAATGGTGGACGAAAGTCAACCGTAGTTGAGGTATAAATGACAGCCGTGGCTGTGTAAGCAAAGCAGTGCTCTGCTAAGGGAAACGTGGGCTGGTAGGATTAACCCCACGGAATAATACTCACAAAGGAACCCGTTGGGACACAATGTGGGGCCCTGGCCAAACACGTAGGTTCGTAAGAATACAGCTAGTGAAAGGCTGACAGCCAATGCTCCGCAACAAAGGCTGTCAAGGCAGTGGAGAGAGCAAATCAAACCATTACGCATTTTTGCTCTGTTAGCCTTCCATACTGAAACTCAATTTGGAGCCTCAGTCGGAGGCTGCAAGCCGACTTGCGAGTCTGCTCTCCGTGTCCTCCCTGGTGAGGACAGAACACGAGAGGATACAGGCTCGATACGAACATTGTAGAATCTAATGAACGTATTAGGTGTCGCCCAACCAGCAGCTCTACAGATGTCTGTTAGCGAGGAACCACGAGCTAATGCCCAAGATGAGGCAACACTCCGTGTGGAGTGCGCTCTCAAATTAAAGGGGCAAGGAATGCCCTGCAAATTATAAGCCAGGGCGATAGTATCAACTATCCAATGAGACATCCTCTGCTTAGTGACAGCTTTCCCTTTCTGCTGGCCACCATAACAAACAAAGAGCTGGTCTGAGGTCCTGAAGCTTTGCGTGCGGTCCACGTAGAATCGCAGTGCGTGTACGGGGCACAGCAAAGCCTCGGTTGGGTTTGCCTGCTCCAAAGGCAATGCTTGCAAGCTCACCACTTGATCTCTGAAGGGAGTAGTGGGAACTTTGGGCACGTAGCCTGGTCTGGGTCTCAAGGTCACGCTCGAGACAGAAGGACCAAACTGAAGGCACGAATCGTCAACAGAGAATGCATGTAAATCCCCTATTCTCTTCACCGAGGCCAATGCTAGTAGGGTCAGAGCCTTCATGGATAGAAGCTTCAGACTCGCAGACTGCAAAGGCTCGAACGGAGGACTCTGTAGCGCTCTCAGCACCATGGACAGGTCCCAGGGAGGAATAGAAGGAGGGCGCGAGGGGTTTAGCCTGCGAGCGCCTCTCAGGAATCTAACAACCAAATCATGCTGGCCCACTGATCTGCCGTTAATAAGTGAGTGATGCGCAGATATAGCGGCGATATCAACTTTAATAGTGGACGGTGACAGCCTACCATCTAACCTATGTTGAAGATATAAAAGCACAATGTTAATAGGGCATTCTCTGGGGTCCTCGCGTTGCGAAGAGCACCAGGTGACGAAAAGGTTCCATTTTAACGCGTAAGCCCGTCTCGTAGACGGAGCTCGTGCCGCGTCAATAGTGTTAGATACCGCTTGGGGCAAATCACTTAAACCTTGCGCGCGCTCAACGACCAAACGTGGAGATTCCACAGGTCGGGGCGCGGGTGCCATAATGTGCCCCCTCCCTGAGAAAGAAGGTCCTTCCTCAGGGGAATCCGCCAGGGAGGGGCTGTCGCGAGGAGCATTAGTTCCGGAAACCAATTCCTGGTCGTCCAATATGGGGCGATCATTAAAAGGCTCTCCTCGTCCTGCCTGACTTTGCACAGAATCTGTGCTATTAAACTCACTGGGGGGAACGCATATTTGCGCAGGCCCCGCGGCCAGCTGTGTGCCAACGCATCCACGCCGAGGCTGCCCTCGGTTAGTGAATAAAACAGGCGACAATGGGTATTGTTCGGTGACGCAAATAGGTCTATCTGCGCTCGACCGAATTTCCTCCAAATCAGCTGGACCGTCTGGGGGTGGAGTCGCCATTCGCCGGGGCGCGCTGCTCGGGAAAGCGCGTCTGCCGCTGTATTGAGCGAGCCCGGTATGTAAATGGCACGAAGGGACCTCAGATGCTTCTGACTCCAAAGGAGGAGATGACGAGCGAGATGCGACAGGTGACGAGAGCGCAAACCGCCTTGACGGTTGATATACGCTACGGTCGCAGTGTTGTCTGAGCGTACTAGTACATCCTTCCCTCGCAGCTCCTGAGCGAAGCGTACGAGTCCCAGATATACCGCCCATAACTCGCGGCAATTGATATGCCAATGCAACTGGGGTGCTGTCCACACCCCCGAAGCCGTGAGCTCGTCGTACGTGGCTCCCCAGCCCGTGTCGGAGGCATCTGTATGCACAACAGCATGCCGGGAGACCTGTCTCATGGACACGCCGGCCCTGAGAAACGCGGGGTCTGACCACGGGGGGAATGTTAGGCGACACGCAGGTGTAATGGTTACACGATGGATGCCAGCGCGCCACGCTCTCCTCGGGACTCGATCGTGAAGCCAACGCTGAAGCGGTCTCATATGGAGCAGCCCGAGCGGTGTCACGGCCGCTGCTGCTGCCATACGCCCCAGGAGTCTCTGAAATTGTTTCAGAGGGACCGCATTCTTCCCTCGGAATGAACCGAGGCAAGTCAGAATTGATTGGACGCGCTCTTCTGTTAAACGCGCCGATAAATCGATCGAGTCCAGTTCCATACCGAGAAAAGAGATCCTCTGCGTGGGGCAGAGTTTGCTCTTTTCCCAGTTGACCCGAAGACCCAAACGGGCGAGATGTTGAAGTGTTAGATCTCTGTGTTCGCACAGCGTCCGCCGAGAATGCGCTATTATAAGCCAATCGTCGAGGTAAGCCAGAATGCGAAGACCGCTCTCTCTGAGGGGCTTTAACGCCGCCTCTACCACTTTCGTGAACACACGGGGAGAGAGAGACAGCCCGAACGGTAGTACTTTGTATTTATATGCCCGCCCCTCGAACGCAAACCGGAGAAACGGTCGGTGACGAGGGAGAATGGACACATGAAAGTACGCGTCTTTCAGGTCTATCGCTGCAAACCAATCTTGGGGGCGTATTGCACTGAAAATTTGTTTCGGTGTAATCATCCTGAAAGACCTCTTCTGAAGAGATTTGTTCAGGACACGCAAATCCAAAATCGGTCGTAACCCGCCGCCTTTCTTGGGTACTATGAAATACGGGCTGTAGAAACCCGATCTCATCTCGGTAAGAGGGATCGGCTCGATCGTGTCCTTCGCCAGCAGGACTTCGACCTCTGCACGCAGTACATGTGCAACGGACGCTTTCACCGTGGTGAAACGTATGCCCGCAAATTTGGGAGTGTGCAGATTGAATTGAATTTCGTAACCGAGGCGGATCGTGCGTAAAACCCAACGAGATGGACTGGGAAGCTGAAGCCAAGCCCCCAGGGACCGTACGAGAGGAATTAACGGCACTACCGGTGTACCCGCGGCGGGGCAGCGAGGCGGGACAGGCAGGACTGCCGGTGAGTCTGCCGTGACAGCATAAGCATCTACAGTATGTGTGTGTGTGACACTGACCTGAGCCCGCTGAGGTAAACGGTCGTCCGGTCTCCTCAGCTGAGGACGCAGACTCCGAAGGGGTTGCTGGTGGTCCGGTCTCCGAAGGGGAGAGCTCGAACTCCTCAGAACACCCACTGGCGACAGAGGAGAGGGAGGAAGAGCATCTGACTGCCCGCTCACATCTCTCTCGATCCTCTGGAGACCTGGAGAAGGAATAGGAATGCACTCTTTTTGTGGTTTTGTGGGTGCCGGCTGAGAAGCCGGCGGAACAGAAACAAAACGAAACAAAAGATTTTCCACCCGGCCCTCTACCGGTGGAAGGAGCGGTGCCGTCACCGTCTCCCGTAGAGTGATCCCATCCAACTCCAGGTCGCCCGTCTCAGGGCCGTTTCGATTTCCGTTTGCCACGGGAAGCGGGTGGTGCGGGCGGGGCGGGCTGCCGACGGCTGTTCCCTCTCCGTGGTCTAGAAGACGTTCTAGCGGGGGGGCGGAGGCAGCCGCCGGAGGGCGCCCTCGGCGAGGAGCAGACGGGGCCGCTGGCGCTGGGGGGCGAGATGCAGGTCGCTTGCGCCGGGGCATGATCTGAGCGATCGCTTCCGTCTGCTTCTGGGCGACGGAGAACTGCTGGGCAAACGACTCCACCGACTCGCCGAACAGGCCTGCCTGGGATACGGGCGCATCCAAGAACTTGTTCTTTTCTGCATCCGTCATGTCGGCCAGACAGAGCCACAGATGGCGTTCCTGGACCACCATCGTGGACATCGCACGACCGATCGCCTGTGCCGTGACCTTCGTAGCACGGAGGGCCAGATCTGTAGCGTCCCGGAGCTCCGAAAGCACAGGCGAGTCGTGTCCTCCCTCGTGCAGATCTCTCAAGGCCTTGGCCTGGTGGACCTGCAGCAACGCCATAGCGTGCAGGGCTGAAGCCGCCTCTCCACATGCATGATAGGCAGCCCCCGTTAAACCGGAAGACTGTCTGCAAGCACGGGAGGGGAGGGCTGGGCGATCCTTCCAGGTGGAAGCGGTGGCCGGACACAATTGCATCACAACCGCACGCTCCACGGGGGGGATTCCCGTATAGCCCTTAGCGGCTCCATCGGTGAGGGAGGTGAGGGGGGAGGGCTGAAACGGCCGTAAACGGGTAGAATACGGCGACCTCCAGGTCCTGGTCAGCTCCTCGTGCACCTCGGGGAAGAAAGGTACCGGCGGAGAGGGTTGTGAAACCCGGGCAGCTCCAAAGAACCAATCATCCAGGCGGGACGGTTCGGGCTGTGGGGGGTGAACCCACTCCAACCCGACGGTCTCCGCCGCTCGAGAGAGCACGGCCACCATCTCTGGATCGAAATCCGGCGTCACGACCCGTCCGGAAGGGGGGAGGACATCCAGATCCTCAGAGGTAGAGGGCCCACCCTCGGATGCTGCGGTCTCCGTGGACCCGGAGGGAGGCACGACAGATCCAACAGACATCGTAGAACACGACTCTGAAGTTTCCATCGGCGCAACAACCGGCTGTGGATGAGGAGGCTGAGAGGCAGAGGACGAATCCCCTGCCCGGTTCAGCACAGTGATGCGGAGATCATCCTTCGAGAGCTTCACAGCCGCACCGTGGCGGCGATCAGAGCTCGTCGGACGTGGGTTGCGTTTTTCCCGGAGGAAAGACAACCGTCTCCGCAAATCCACAAGGGACATGTTCTCGCAGTGAGAACACTTACCCCCAGCGAACGCTGCCTCAGCGTGCTCGATGCCCAAGCACGAAAGACAACGCTCGTGACCGTCCTTCGGACCCATATACTTCCCGCATCCAAGATCGCACGGACGAAAAGACATCCTGAAAAGGACGCTAATGTCCGGATATACGAGAGAGTGGCTGCCTTTAACAAGGCACAAAGCTCTCTCGTATCACTCTTTTAGGGAAATTCACTCAGATGCTCAGTTGATGATGCGCACAGGGAAGGCAACGCACACACTAAACTCAAAACAAACAAAAAAGATGCAGAGCCTGTGGAATACTGCGAAGCGTCCGCTGTGGTACTGCCAGTCCAACCAACTTCCGCAATCGATCCCAACAGAGTGAAGTAGCTTCTCAGTAGCAGATACTGCCGGCTTTCGAAGCGATAAAAAGCTGATTTCCCTATTTGCACGTGCGCCTTATATACGCACCTGGCGGGGCGGCGCCAGCATTATGCAAATATCTCAATGCCAAGTTCATTGGCGTTTTAGTAGTATTCGAAGCAGATTGGTCTCTCTAAGCGAGCTCCCAATTCGTCGGTCACGACGTGACGTCGTAGTGACCGACTGAAAGGGAACCAATATTATTATGATGCTGATCACAATTTAGATTTATTCACATAGAGAATTAGATGTAATTTGTAAGGTGCTTAGGCAGTTCACTACAGCTGGGCATAGAGGCATTCTCCTTCTAACTTAAAGTTAGAGGTTTCTCCAAAACACATTGAAAATAAGAGGATCCATTTATGTTTTAGGTTGAGGCAATTCTCAATTCAACCTAAAACGAGGAGACAATTACTCCAATCAATTTTTTCAATAGAGGCAATATTCCTAATCTAGGCCCCCTTTAATATATTTATCTTCAACACTGAACATATAATAAAAGACTAGACAAGTTTTCAAATGAATAAAGGTTAACTATTTATTATGCCAGGCAGGTTACACTTTAATCAATAGTTTTGTTATTCCAATTCATCAACCAAAATATTAAGCTCAAGATCAGCATAAAAAAGTCACAGAGAAAAATTCATACCCGGCAATCAAAGACACACAGCAGTGTCAGAAGTTCTGAATACAGAGGTTTGAATACGCACACAGACTGCGGTATACAGATAAGTAAATTTTGTGAAAAATACCGCTTTTTTCACGCATTAAACATGAACACAGGTTATATTGCACACTGTAAACACAATCAAAGCTGCAAAAACACAGAAAGAACGAGACCTTTAAGACTATGAAGACTGTTTTGCGTTCAAACCTTTGAGATGACAAGATGAAGAGATCAAAAGGTTCAAACAGCACCACCTGAGGTTTAATTGATTAACAGTATCTTCTTTATAAACAAACCCAAAGTTGATTATTTAAAATCCGGTATTACAAACTCTAAATACAACATATAACTAACATTAACATCATAAATAAAACCAGCAAACATTAAAACAGTAATCTTTTTTTATAAATATTAACCAAAGAAGTGAACATGTCGCAATGTATGCTAGGAACAATATTGTTTTTTAATTTGTTTGTTCAGATTACTCAGTTTGGCAAGTTGGGTAAACGATTTGGACAAACACTTACATATCTAAGTCCAGTCAACAAAATAATACTTGTTAGCTAGCTGAATGATTATGCTTATTTCATTCAGTAAACACAAATACATTGAGCCATCAACAAAAAAATCTTTGTTCAAGTTACTTTATTATCTTTGTTGGAAGAACATTTTCAAG